>NC_062205.1:2022724-2042724 GCF_912470025.1 Vespa velutina
TGTTGGTTTTTGTTTTTATTTATTTTTTTCTGGTTAATTTTTCTCTTCCCCTGGTTGTTCTCTTTTTTTTTTTTCTCTGTCCTCTCTTGATTTTTATCTTTACTTTTTTTTTTCTTTTTTTTTTTTTTATTTTTTCACATCTTTCTTTTTTCCATGCTCCCCTTCCTACCTACAAAACAACACACGGCGCCAATCCATAGAGAATAATAATTCTCAATTCTTCTATCGTATTAAAATATTTTTTTCGTCATTTTGGATTATTTCATTATGTTTTATATCGCGACTCTCCGGCTATAATTCACGTTCTCATGACACGCGTCGTCACTTGAACGCCTGTTCAAAACCTGAAATTAATTGATTAGTAAATATTACGTCCGAATACGATCGTGAAAGACATTTAATCGGAATAAAATTTGTTCAATTAGATACAGAGATTATATTTTTAAAGAGATTATATATATATATATATCTTTTTTATTTTTATTTTTTATTTTTTTCTACGCGAGCCAATGATTAACAAACAACGACGGCGAACGATGATCCTTTTTATTTATCCATTCTATTTTTCTTTTACTTTTTTCTTTTTATTTATTTTTATATACTCTTTTTTTGTGTTTTGTAATTTGATGGGCGCACGGAGATACGTCCCCGGTCGATTCGTAAAACTTCGAAAATGAATTTTTAAAACGTTTTTACGAATTTCGACAGTCAATACAGTTCAAATATTTCAATTTCAGTTGGATGCAATTAGAAAAAAAAAAAAAAAAAAAAAAAAAAAAAAAAAAAAAAAGAAAGAAGAAAAAATAAATAAATAAATGAACGAAAGAAAATCAAATTCCCCATACATACTTGATTCTTTAATCAATTTAGAGTAGTAAAAATACAATAAAAGAAAAAATAAAAAATAAATAATTACGAAATGAAAATTGAACAATGTTTTTCTCTTTATCAGTATTATTTAAATATTTGTTATGTAAGCTGGTTGCATATGTGATTATAATAAAAATCTTTTTTCGATATATATATTTTATTATATAACATTATTTATTATTATAAGAATAATTATAAAAAATCTTTTAATAAAATAATATGAAGTTAATTTATGAGATCTATTTTTGTTTATTTTTCTTGCAAAGGTTTTGAAATCTTAATCTTTTTCTTTTTTCTTTCTTCTTTTTTTTTTTTTTTTTTTTTTTTTTTCCTTTGAACCAATAGGCATGATGCAACAAAACTTTAATCACTATGATAAATTAATTATTAAGATACTGTGAAAAAATATCTTGAAAAGATACACGACTAATGAGATATTTATTAAAATTAACATATTTTTTCTTTTTTTTTTTTTCTTCATATAAGAATGAACGCCTTTTTTTTTTTTTATATAAGAATGAACGCTTTTTTTTTTTATTACGCGTACTTCATTTTTCTGTTTCTCATTTCATTTCATTTCATTATCAAATGTACGTGAGATTTTACGCGAGGAGAAAAAAAGGAAAGAAAAGAAATATTTAATAAAAAAAAAAAAAAAAAAAAAAAAGAAAAAAAAAGAAAAAAAAGAAACAAAATGTCATTACATTATTCGTTTAAATGATATTAAAAGTAAATAAATTGAATAAATTAATTAATTACTTAATAAAAAAATAAAATGAAATAAAATATCATTGCATATGTTTTAAATAATATTAAAAATAAATAGCTTAAGGTATATACATATATTTATATATATATATATATATAAATCCTTTTTCGGAAAATCAGAAAAGTCGATAATATCGACTTTAAGATATTAAAAAAGGTTTAATAATAAACGTGTCATTGATAATTCACGATTAATCGAAACTTTTACAAGGAAGGGTGAGTATGGGTGTGGCAGAGACATAAGGGTTTGGTAGGTAAACGGGGAGAGAGACGATCATACGGCCATACCATTCGCCGTGTTGTTCGTTATAATGAAATTACAAATTACAATTACAATTACAATTACAATTGCGGTTGCAATAGCAAATTGACAAAAAAAGGATCTATCGATTCCGATCTAATATTATATAATACTGTGTTGCACGATCGTATATGGGAACAACGCACGAGGCACAAATACACAACACAAAATAGACTTTGTTAGATCAAAGGCGAATAAGATAACGTCAAAAGAGAAAAAAAAGAGAGAAAAGGAGAGAGAGAGAGAGAGAGAGAGAGAGAGAAAAAGAGAGAGAAAAAGAGAGAGAGAGAAAGAGATAGAGAAAGTCCTTGAAAAGTTCCTTTATCTCGAATAGAAAAAGAAAAAGTTAAGTAAAGACGATAAAGAGGCGAAATGTTCAAAGCGATGGATAAAGAAAAAGATAAAGAAAAAGAAAAGAAAGAAAAGAGAGAGAGAGAGAGAGAGAGAGAGAGAGAGAGAGAGAGAGAGAGAGAGAAATGTCGCCTTTGATCTAATTAAAAGTCTTATAAGGATCTTGGTGCAGACATTAGGCAGGTCGTGCCGAGTATCATTTTTGGAGAACAATCGATATCGCGTGTGTCGATAGAGACAGCTGTCACGTGAACATTCCATTCTTAGTCCCGTGTTAGTTGTTACATAGTAAAAATCGTCTGTTGTATGTATATATTATATATATATAAACATATATATATAGTTATATACATAATTGAATGTATCAGAGATATAGTGTATACATACATATATATATATATATATATATATGTAAGTCGTAACTATATTATATAGTTGTTGTTGTTATTGTTGTTGTTATTGTTGTCGTTGTTGTTGTTGTTGTTGTTGTTGTTGTTGTTGAAGAAAGATAATAATTAATAATGCCGCTTTATTGTCGATAATGACAATAAATTCATATTGCAAATCCAATATACATATATGTACCTTATCATATATGTATGGATAATATATAATATTATTTATTATTTGTATTATATGATATTGTTTCTCGATAATATTATTATCGAAAGATCGATCTAAATTACGCTTTTTTGTTTTTCTTTTTTTTTTGTTTTTTTGTTTTTTTTATTTTTTTTTTCCATTTATTTCTTTTCTTTTTCCCTTTCCATTACTATTACCAAACTTTCAAATGGATCGAACTCGAAAAGTTTACTCGCGATCAATTTTCTTTCTTTTTTTTTTTGTTCTTTTCTTTTCTTTTCTTTTCTTTTCTTTTTCCTTTCTTTCTGTTTTACATAACGAATTTAAGATTTTAACTAAGATCGATACTCGTGTCCGACAGCAACGATTGATCATCTTTAATAAAATAATATATATTAATGACGAATTAAACGATCTCTTCCTTTAAAATCTCGCGAAATATTTATTAATTAACGCGTATAACTTAATTAATTAATTAAGTATGTGTGTATATATATATATATATATACATAAATGAGCCGTTGATTTTGAAAGTAGGACAAGTGCATTATGTGAATAAAAAGAAAATAATTGAAGTTTATTTTTATTACAAATTAATATAAAAAATTTATGTTTTTATTTATGTTTTCTAAGGATAATATAAAATAGATTTGCCCTACTTTCAAAATCAACGACTCATATATATATATATATATATATACATATACACGTATTATATATTTCGTAGTATATCGTATATTATGCTGGTTGTGCCGTTGCTTCCGAATACGCGGCACGAAACAGATTAGCGAGGCATTAGTATTCACAGTTTCGACACGAGGTACGTCCAACGTGACGTATTTCCTGAAACGTACAGAGAACTCCGGCAAAGGACTATACGACGCACGGCGTTATGTTGATGAAGGGTAATACAATAATGCTGTCGGCCGAATTTACATACAAAGGAGTTTGACGCGAAACTGATTAATCAACATGACCTAAGGAATCGTAATTAACAATAAGAAGAACATGTATACACACACACATACATACACACGCACACATACACACATATATATATACACACGAACACAGACACATACATAGATACATACACGTATATACACATATACGTTGATTTTGAAAGTGGGACGTTCATTTCTCTCTCTCTCTTTTTTTTTTTTTTTTTTTTTTTTTTTTTTTTTTTTTTTTTTTTTTTTAAATAAAAACAAATTTCACGTTAATTTGTAATAAGAACTGGCTTTTTTTTTTATGAAATGAACGCTCAACTTTCAAAATCAAACAGTTCATATATGTATATATGTGTGCGCGCGTGTGTGTGTGTATGTGTGTGTATATATATAGATATGTGTATATGTATGATATAATTGTGGAAAATAAAAAAAAAAAAATAAATAAGAAATCTCGGCTAATATACGAGTTAAAAAGACGAACAACGACGTGCTTTTTTGTTTTTGACTTTTTCTTTTTTTTTCTTTTTTTGTTGCTCCTTTTCGAGTTCGACCTGAGAGATTTTATGGTATTTTTATAAATTTTCTTTCTTTTTTTTTTTTTTTCTTTTTTCTTTTTTTCTTTCTTTCTTTATTTTACTTCGTTCATTTTTTCTTTCTCTCTTCTTTTTACCAACACAAGTTGGCCAAGTAAATATGATTGGTGTACGATGATATTACATATGCAAAATAAATTGAGCATATACATTTCTTGTATGCGATGAATCTTCCTCAATTTTTTTCACTTCCCCAACTGTTGATTATCGCTATAAATAGGTCTAAATGAAATAGGCCGCAATCTCGATAACGACAATGTTTTCATTATTAATTGTTCGATTAGGAAAAAAAAAAAAAGATGAAAAAAGGGACGAAATCAGAAAAAAAAAAAAAAAAAAAAAAAAAAAAAAACAAATAGAGAGATTAATTCGATTTAAACGATCATGCCACTGACCTCGAGGAAGTCCTTCACGGTACTGTCGATCACCATTAACGGCCGTTGGATCAAATGGATCACGCCGTTTCGTACTGGTATATTAGGCTTAACGATTTCGGCTAACACGACGCCAGTGTGATGAGATGCGTCACCAACGATCGTATTAGACTTGACGTATACTGGAAAGTAACATGGTCGATTAATTTACAGATCAATTAAGTATATACATACGTATACGATCCGAACGTTCGCTTAAAGAGAATCGAACAAACTAGAAGAAATGAATGTATCAATGAATGAATGAATGAATGAATGAATGAATGAATGATTTAATGAATCAGTGAATGAAAGAATGAATTATTGAATGGATCAATGAATGAAAGAATGAAAGAATGAATGAATGAAAGAAAGAAAGAATGAATGAATTAATTAATGAATGAATGGATGGATGGATCAATGAATGAATGAATGGATCAATGAATGAATGAATGAATGAATGAATGAATCAATGAAAGAAAGAATGAATGTATCAAGGAATTAAAAAATGAATAAATGGTTTATGCATTATGAATGAAGAAATGAATGAATGGAAGAAAATATGAATATATCAATGGATTAAAAAATGAATGAATGAATGAATGAAACAAAGAAAGAATGTATGAATGAAAGAAAGAATGAATGTATCAATGAATTAAAAAATGAATGAATGAATGAATGAATGGATCAATGAATGAATGAATGAATGGATCAATGAATGAATGAATGAATGAATAAATGAGTGAATGCATTAATGAATTAAAGAATGAATGAATGGAAGAAAGAATGAATGTATCAATGAATTAACAAATGAATGAATGAAACTAAGAAAGAATGTATGAATGAAAGAAAGAATGAATGTATCAATGAATTAAAAAATGAATGAATGAACGAATGAATGAAAAAAAAAAAGAAAGAATGTATGAATGTATGAACGAATGAAAGAATGGATGGATGGATGAATGGACGAATGGATGAACGATGGATGAATGAATGAATGAATGAATGAATACATATGTATGTAAAAATGTAGCATAAGAAGAGTAAAAAAAAATTGTACTTAAAATTTGTACGATAAAAAAAAAAGGAAGAAGAAATATATTTATCAATTCGTACTTATTCAATACCTTTGTTATGTTCCATGAGAAAACTGACGGTAACCTTGAGGTTATCAGAAAAAACAAGAGTCTCGTAATAAACATTCTCGGGGGTTGGTACGGTGAAAAGAATATGATTGGGTATCACGTGTCCATCGATTACAAGATGGTCAACCTTCTGTGGCCTGGGCTCCGGCTGCAATTGAACAATGAACTTAAGAAAAAAATAATAACTATGATAATAATAATAATAATAATAATAATAATAAAAATTAAAGAGAGAGACAGAGAGAGAGAGAGAGAGAGAGAGAGAGAGAGAGAGAGAAAAGGAAAGACGAGAAGGAAAATATTAATGGGTCACAAAAAAAAAAAAAAAAAGGAAAAAGAAAAAGCAATTACTCAATTATTTATTTCGGAAGAATTTAGGAGGAAAAAGAAAGAAAGAAAGGAAAAAAAAAAACGAGGAAAGAAGAAATTCATTGGACAATGAAATTTTATTCCAATGCGTTTCGAACGACGAATGAAAGTCAATTTATGTTTTCATGATATAATATTTTTATATTTATTGGCAATGTGGAAGAAGATAAAAGATACAACAAATGGATTCTTCTCCTCTCTTTCTCTTTCTCTCTCTCTCTCTCTCTCTCTCTCTCTCTCTCTCTTTATCCCTGTCTTTGCGAAACCCTTTAAAAACCCTCGGTTGTATTCTTTTTTCCAAGGGATATAACTGGCTTGTAGCGACTAAAAGCACTATATATAGGGGTATACACTATACACGTAGCTATACATACATATATACACATATATATATGTATGTATGTATGTATGTATGTATGTAAGTGTAATGCGGTGTAATCGCATAAGCAACCGAAGGACAGGAAAGTAGACAGGAACCAGTCAAAGACGAGCTTATTTACACGTCGTTGCACATCTTTACACGCATAACGAAGTAAATGATCCAAAGGTAAAGAGGGATCCCTGCGTGCTTCTTAGAAAGCACACCCCCTCGTCCCACCCCTCTGCTCCCTGTCTCTTTTCCTATCCCCGTACTCATTCCTATAGTCCCCCCCATCCCCCCTATACCTTATTGCTCGTGTAATGTCGCGAGAGATAATCGGGAAGGGGGTGGTGGCTGGGGTTAAGGCTGAGACTAGGGCTGAGGCTGGGACTATGACTAGGGTTGGGTTTAGAGGTTAAGGGGATAGAGGGGTACAAAAGAGAGAGAGAGAGAGAGAGAGAGAGAGAAAGAGGAATGAATAAAAGTGAAAAAAGTCTCCTTGCGTATGATGATGATAATATATCATATTATGTATTACCAGGTAGGGCAGTGGAGGGGGAGTTGATATTCGACATGATGATATATTTGTCTATACTATAACCCTTCATTTTCTACTTGTAATTTTGTTAAAA
This sequence comes from Vespa velutina, assembly GCF_912470025.1. NCBI lineage: Eukaryota > Metazoa > Arthropoda > Insecta > Hymenoptera > Vespidae > Vespa > Vespa velutina. The sequence continues at coordinate 2,030,063 of NC_062205.1, forward strand.
TTCATTTTGTAAAAAAAGAAAAAAAGATAAATTATTCACCTTAAATCCTTCGTCGACGGGTATGAAAAATGTGTAACGCCCGTCGGCCGTAAAGATACCCTCTTTTTTCTCTATGACGATCCTCTGTCGGAAGGTCCTTGAAAACGAAAAGAAGAAAGAAGGAAAACAAAAAAAAAAAAAAAGAATGAAAAAAAGAAAGAAAGAAAGAAAGAAAAAGTAATTCATTGCAAATTTTAATTAGTTATTATTTTAATATTATTAATAATTATTAATATCGTTAATGTGTAGTCGTTAGTAATACTTCATCATAAATATGTAATATGTATTAATTATTATTGTTAGTATATATATATATATTTTTTTTTTTTATATGTGTATATAGAATGTCCCTAGACGGAAAGTCTCTATTAGGATTATTGTGAGATCTAGTGATTCTTTTTTTTTTTTTATTACTATTTTTTTTTTTTTTTTTTTTTTAGGAAATGTCAGGACAAGTCAATTTCGTTTATATTGATACATATACCTATATATAATTAATACATGAATCTATGTATATATATATATATATATATATATATATATATATATATATACAGATGGATATGTACATGTAATAAATTAATAGTAATTTAATAATTGTGTAATATTGAGTATTCAAAGAAAATATAATTAATTATTTAATATATATACATATATATTAATAATGATATATAGATATTTACCTAACACGATGATTGCCCATATTAAAGTTTTCACTTTGATTTATAAATTGAAAGGCATCGGGATTGTAGATCGGCGATTCCGGTGATATCGAACGTACCGGTTCCAATACTTCATCTATAACGTGCAAAACCTAATGAAAAGAGAAATAGCATTATTTAATAATCAAGAAAATCAATTCGAATGATTGAAATCCCATACAATTTATCTCTTTTTTTTTTTTTTTTTTTTTTTTTTTTTTTTTTTTTTTTTTTAAAGAAACGTTATAAATTCTATACGTAGAAATTGTATCTAGTATACATATTATATTAATTATATTAATAATGGTATCGTTATAGTGTATTAAGTATAACTTAAAAAAAAAAAAAAAAAAAAAAAAGAGAAAAAAGAAAAAAGGATATATTAAAAACTTCGTATATTAATGAAAAAATAATAGCGTTATAAAAGTTTAACATAATAACAGATTTTTAATAAAGAAATTTTCTTTCGTATTTTCATTATTGATATAATTAATTTTCTTTCTTTTCGATTTACGTACGTAAATCATTGCTTTTTTACATTAAACGCCTGATATCTGAAATAATCAAAGGAAAGAATAATACATGTGTACGTGTTTGTTTATGCGTGTGTGTATGTACATGTGTCTATTTATATATATATATATATACCTGTAAAAAAAAAAAAAAGAAAAAAAAAATGAAAGATAGGAAAAAGAAGAGATCAAACCCCCCAACCACCATCACCCACCATCACCCTGCTCGTTTCTATCCTCCCCCTTCCCCCTCCCCTCCTCCCTCCCATCCAACCAGAACATATTCGCATATTTTTGTGTATCTCTACAAAGAGAGAGGGCCGACTATTTTGTCGGTGTCGAGACGAAAAACGAGAAGAATTTTGAGAAGAGGAGTGGAAAGAGAAACAGAGAAAGAAAGAGAGAAAGAGAGAGAGTGAGAGTGGAGCAAAGAGGAAAAGAGACAAGGCTAGGTTGGGATGTAGTAGGATATCCCATTGGCCTATCTTTCGTTGGCGATACCTATTCCAACGGGTAAAACGTGTACGGCCATTTACAATACGGAGTTTGGTCCTATAACGTTCTCTAACCCACCTCTATTTATCCGCCTTTCTCTGTGATCGTCGTGACTCTTTTATCTCGTATGGGAGATTGACTGGGCTTTGTAGTTTTCCCAGTTCCCTTTCGCGGGAAGTGGGGCATGGGAAGGGGGAACGAAAGTCGGGGTTGGTCGGTTGGGTGGATGAGTGGGGGTGGATGAGTGGGTGGTTGGGCGGGGGAAGAGAACGGGACTGGAAAAATACGAGAGAGAAGATCGCTCTCTCTTTCTCTTTCTCTCTCTTTGACCAACGAAGGATTTCCTGGAACTACGAATATTCCACAGAAAAAAAGGGGGAGTGAGAGAGAGAGAGGTGACGAATGATTTCTTCAAAGCGAAATATTGATGGCTCGTTAAACGATCGACATCTTTTTTTTTTTTTTGTTTTTTTTTTTCTTCTTTTTTTTCGTTTTGTTTTTCTTTCTCTTTTTTATTTGTTTATTTTTATTTTCTTTTTTCACTTCCTTTATTTTTTCGACACATATCATCCCCGTTACGTTAGTTCATTTTAATGGATCGAATATAAGCGGCACATCAATGACACTTAACACTTAAAACTTCGTAATATTTGAAATATTTTTAATTAATGTGATAAAATATAATAGAAGTGTTTACTTATTCGCAAGATTTTTTTTCTATTTTGTTTTTTATTTTTTTTTTTTATTCTTTTTTTCTTTCTCTTTTTTCCTTATTTCCTTTTGCATAAGTATGATGTAACGTATAGAAATTTCGAAGAAAGGGAGAAAGTAAGAGAAACAAAAAGAGAATGGTTTCTTCCTTTTTTGTTTTTTTTTTTGTTTTTTTTTTTTCTTTTAGAAAAGTTTGGAAATTTCAAAGGCTACGTATATACAACGACGTTGCATAATATGACCTTGAATTTAATCGTTCCAAGATCAGAGACGAAGTTCTTCAAACCACCAAACTCTCAACCCCCGACGTCTTTTATTTTTCAATGCATATATTTAAAGCTGCAAAAAAGGAGGAGCTTTTCTTGAAAAAAGAAAAGAAAAAAGAAAAAAGAAAAAGGAAAAACTCTAATAAAATATATTTTTCATTTAAGGAGGACTTTTTTCTCTCGAAAGAAGTTACAATATCGTAGTAAACAAGGTGCACCTTGGTGGTTGCACGCTCGGTCTTTGTATATGTAAGAGCATATCAACTTTGAAACTTAATATCTCGATAGTGGTTTGCTCTAAAAGACCACGAGGATTATTAATATTTTGAAAGCGAAAAGGTTGTAAAAGAATGTGGGATTAAAAAAAAAAAAATATAATAATAATAATAAGAAGAAGAAAAAGAAGAAGAAGAAGAAAAAAAGGTAATAATTGAACAAATAAAAAGAATAATAATAATAAAAAGAAAAAAAAAAAAAAAGAAAATATAACAAAGAAAAAAAGAATACAATTATATATTCTATAACTACGATTTTTAGAATTGTATAATCGTACACAATATTAATATAAAATGTAAAATGTTATTTACAAATAAATATTTAAACGTGCTGTATTACTCTTTGAAAGGGTCACAAAGCAATGACCCATCACATCGTTATATCTCCCCTTCGAAGTTAGAAAAACAACTTTCGTCGGGGAGTCTTGTTATTTTTTCTTTTTCCTTGGTTTTTTTTTTTTCGCAATTTTTTTTACGACGTATATAATACAATATATATATATATATATATATATATATATATATATATATATATATATATATTTCGGGTAATAAAGTTGATAAGCCCCCGGACGTATACGATAAAAAAGGATTTAGAAAAAGAAATGCGTTGGGAATAAAAATATTCGTATCTCTTTTTCATAATTTCACGATTTCATAATTTCATCTTGCCTTTAACCTTTTGCTAAGTATAACTGCGACGTATGTTCGTATAAAAAAAAAAATTTGTCCTGACTTGTTCCTTTCCTCTTTTCTCTTCTTGTCCTTTTCTTTTCCACGGAAAAACTCGCCTTACATTGTGTCTTTGAAAAAAAAAAAAGAAAAAAAAAAAAGAAAAAAAAGAAAGAAGAAGAGAAGAAAAGAAAACGCACCTTACTTATGGACACTCACAGAGTGTAACACCGCCGAGTGTTCTTTGCGAGAGTAAAAATATATATATATATATATATATATGTGTATATATACTGGGTGTCCAAAAAGTATGAAACCAAATTTATATCAAATATTACTGAGATCAAATAAGAGTTCAGAAAAAGTTCAGATAAATTTATCTACAAAAAGAAAAAGAAAAAAAAAAAAAAAGAAAAGAAAATGCATTCTTGAAAAGATAGATTTGCTCTTAAAGATATTTATGATTTATTTTATCGGATTATATAAATAAAAAATATTCGAACATTCGATCCCTCTGGAAGAACGCAAACTTTCGTTTGTTATCGTCGATATTAGCCATTGTCGAAATCTTTCTAATATTCCAACGTTTCCAATTGAAAAGATAATAATAAATAGCATTTTGAATAGATTCCGAAAGTTCATCTTTTTATTTCTATCGTATTATATCTATCTAAGATCAACTTTTGTACGTGACCCTCCTCCTAACCCCCTTCCCCGTCATAAACACGATAGAAGTTCAGAGGGAAAAAAAAAAAAAAAAAAAAAAAAAAAAAAAAAAAAGAAAAAAAGAAAAAAGGAAAAAGAAATAGTTTCAACGATCACACTAATTCTGAATGGAATGAAAATGAATCATTAAATATCTTTAAAAGTATAGACATATATCTTTTCGATAAAAACTATTTTTCAATTAATGCCTTTATATGAATATTTTGTTTTTTTTTTTTTTCTTTTATTTGACCTAAATAATACGTGATATCAATTTGGTCACATATTTTTTGGACACCCTGTATATACATACATATATATATATATATTTATATATATGGGAAACGTAATTGACTTTAAGGTTATTTCGAGATCCGTTGAGAACGCAGGACTTAGGAGGAAAAGAAGAGAAGAATTGTAGTGGGAGGAGGATAGGGTGGTAAATAGGGGTAAGGGTGGTTGTGGTTGTGGTAATGTAGTTAAAAAGGAGAGGGTGGTACGAAGGTAGTAAGAATGAAAAGGTAGGTAAGTTCATACACGGCCGAAGTGCGCGTTAGATTTTTATTTTTCCTTCTTTCCACCCTGACGTTTCCTTTATTTGCTTTCTCAATTTTCTTTCTCTCTCTCTCTCTCTCTCTCTCTCTCTCTCTCTCTTTGTCTTTCTTTCTCTGTTTAACACACGTCGTTTTTTTTTTCTTCCTTCCTTCTCTCTTTTTTTCTCTTCCTTTTTTCTTCTCTCCCCTCCCTACCCTTATCCTAAATTCTTTTTTCTTTTTCTTTTCCATCTTTTCTCTCTCTCTCTCTCTCTCTCTCTTTCTCGTTACTCTCGTACATCCAATCACAATTTTCCCTTCTCTCTTTGTTTTTCCACCTTCTTTACTTTCCCACCCACCACCCCCCTCTACCTAACCCCTCCCACTCTACTTTCATCCCGTGATTCTGTGTATTTACTACGTATAGCCGAATTCCCTTTCTTCTCTAACATTATATTTTTAACAAGGTTTGACTTTATTTCACGATGAAGTTTCTTTTTCGAAAGATCGAAGAACGGGCGGATAACTGGGCGGGGTGGGGCGGGGCGCGGGGGGTCGGAGGTTGTGGGTGGAACGGAATGAAAGAAAAAAAGAAAAGAATTCGAACGAAAGATAGACATAAGAAGGAAAATGTAGGTTAAAGGGAAAAGGTGATGATATTTTTTATATTTCAGGTTTAGTATTAACAGATGTGAATTTTTTTTTTTTTTCTTTTTTTTTTTTTTCTTCTTTTTTTTACTTCGATATCCGTTCGCGTTTATATTTTAGGATGTAATTTGAACGAATTATTTATGACGATACTGACGATAATAATTGAAAATGTCCTTCGACGTTTGTCTATAGATTTTATTCGTTTCTTTATATAAATTTACTTCCACAGTATTCTTTATTTAATTAATTTATTAACGATAAGTGTTTTGTAAAAATAATCGGTATATATATAAATAATTAAATGTCAGGATTAATTGTATAATACTAATTATTACTTATATCAGTATATACTGTTAATTATATAAATATGAATACTGATAATTTATTTAAAATATTGAAATATCGAGTAAAAATATTGAATTATATTATTCAATCCAATAAATAAAAAATACGTTTAAATTACATAGAAGCAATAATAATAATACTGAAGTCACTGTGGGATAGATTTTAATTCATCGGTATCGTGTTCATTCGTGTCGAATTACTAAGAAATAGGATGTTCTTTCTCTCTCTCTCTCTCTCTCTCTCTCTCTCTCTCTCTCTCTCTCTCTCTCTCTCTCTCTCTCTCTCACTTTTTTTCCCTTTCCTTTTCTTTTCTTTTATTTTTATTTTCGAATTGAATCGAGAAAGAAAGGGAGTGTGGGTGAAAAAAGAAAAGTAACCATTATAAGTGCGTTTGAGAGATGAAAGGGAAGAGAAGGGGGAAAACAAGAAAAAAAGAAACAAAAAACAAAAAAAAAAAAAAAAAAAAAAGAAAAAAACATCCAACCCATCCACCATAGTTCGTTCTTTTCCGGTGTGTTAGCGAGTCGTGAAAAAATTGCGACTGCTCGGGAATATCATTATCGACCTTTTTTTTTTTTCTTTTTTCTTTTTCCTTTCTTCTTCTTTTTTTTCTTCCTTTTTTCTTTTCTTTTCCTTTCTTTTTTTTTTTTTTTTTTTTTTCGTGAGAACAGATGGAATTAATTTGGGTCTGTCTGCCTTCGGGTACAATCTTCTTCTTCTTCTTCTTCTTCTTCTTCTTCTTTTACTTTTTACAATTTTCCCCGGTTTCTTTTTCTTTTTCTTCCCTTTTCTCAGTTTCTTTTTTTTTTTTTTTTTTTTTTTTTTTTTTTTTTTTTTTTTTTTCTTTCTTTTTACATCTCTTTACACCGAAATCCGAAGAAGGAAATTCCAGTTGGAATAACTCCGTGAAGATGGTTCCGTTGGAGAGAGAGAGAGAAGCTGCTGCTGCGCAACACAACTATCGTCCGAAGAGTTACAGTTAATGGAGGGGAAAAATGCAGTAAGCAAAGAACGATGGATGGTGGAAAGGAAGGAGGGAGGAGGAGGAGGAAGAGGAAAAGGAAAAAGAGAGAAGGTGAAGGTGGATAAGGATAAAGATAAGGAAGAGTAGGAAAAAGGAGGAGAAAGAGGAGAAGAAGGGTAGGAGGAGGAGGAGGAGGAGGAGGAGGAGAAGGAGGAGGAGGAGGAGGAGGAAGAACGGATGGAAAAGGTGAAGAGAGAAGAGTTAAAGAGGTGAATACGGAAAAGAAGGATCGGAGAAGCTTACGAGAGGCGATGTTGACGGTGGTGGTGGAGGTGGTGGAGGTGGTGGAGGTGGTGATGGAAGTAGACGATGGTGGTGGTGGTGGAGACGGCAGCGACGATGGCGGTAGCTCGAGTAGGGAATTGAAAATCAGCCGCGGGCAAAGAAAGAGCGAGTATTACGCGGAAATAGTTCGGCAAAAGCTATGGAGTTTGACTAAGGTGGAGGAGGAAGAGGAGGATGAGGAGGAGAAGGATGAGGAGGAGGATGAGGAGGAGGATGAGGAGGAAATCGTATCGATCGAATTTCTTTTTCAAGAGAACGGATCGAGATAGATCGGCAAAAGAGGGAGAGAGGGAGAGAGAGAGAGAGAGAGAAAGAGAGAGAGAGGAAGTTTTCGACGAACAACCTCTCGTAACTAAAGATAAAAGTTAGAAAAACCTTCGCCTGAGAGAAAGAGAGAAAGAGATAGATAGATAGATAGATAGAGAGAGAGGGATATATATATATATATATATATATATATTTATATTTACCACTCGTTTTCTTATCAGCTTTATCCTACAAACGTAAATTATTCTGTCTTCGGCATAATGTTCGCGATTATACGTTAATTAACGATACTCATGATGAAAACTCACCTCGAATTAGTTAATCGACAAAATTTTCAATTATCAGAACTTTCGCTTTTTTATTCCTTTTTTTTTTTTTTTTTTTTTTTCTTAATCTTTCAGCACATACAGATACGAACGAAATAATTTTCATTCGAACGGAATAATTTTGTTTTTCTTATCGAATACCTTTGAACGATTTTATATAAAAGATAGATAGATATATTTAAAATATGCATATAAGCTTGATAGATATGTACGCAAAATAGTTCCGATAATGATTAATAGAATTTTGTATAATTTATGCATCTCTCTCTCTCTCTCTCTCTCTCTCTCTTTCTTTTTCTTTAGGCTTTATTCTTCGTCTTTATGACGACATTTAATTACACTTTTGGCTTATAACGTTTCGGTAAGAGGATTGAAAAAAAAAGAAAAAAAGAAGAAGAAGAAGAAAAAAGAGAGAGAAAAAAAAGGAAAGAAGGAAAAGGAAGATAGAAATGATTAGAAGAAAATTTGTACGTGGAATGTGGATAGGAAGAGTTTCTCTCTGATATTACTATCGTGAGCCACAAGAGAGGATCAAAGGAAGAAGAGAGAGAGAAAGAGAGAGAGAGAGAGAGAGAGAGAGAGAGAGAGAGAGAGAGAGAGAGAGAGGAGAAGTAGTGATCTAAAGGCGTGCTTCGTCGAAGGGATTAGTTGTAGACCGTGCGGTTCCGTGCGATTTTTATCAGGTGATGGTACTTTAACTAGAGATTAGAGGATTCGTCTGGCATAAGACGAAATGAGATCCAACCTTTACCTTCGCGTATTATGGCGGAGCCCCAGTGTATAACATTGGTCTCATGTAACCGTATCGACGTAGAAAATCTGAAAAAGATTTCCTTTTTCGATCTGATAAAAACCCTTTTTCCACTTCACATTTCAGGTTCCATCGAATTTTATCATTTCCGAACTTATTTTATTTATATATATATATATATATATATATATATGTATGTTATGTATATGTATTTTATGTATAGTTATGATTTAGGTTATATTTCAAATTATTTCAAAAATAAAAAAAAAAATATATATATATATATATTAAATCGATATAATGACATACCTGTGTTTTCGTATCACCATTGACTTTGATTTTCGATTGAAAGTTGCTATGTTGTTTCAAGATTTTAGCGTTGTTTATGAAAACCTCCTCTTCACCGGTTGGCCCTGGTCTTCTCGTTACCCATAATGGCGGATTACCATCTAATTCGGACGAAACCGATAGTCCTAATCGTTCGATCGTTAGCGGTAGGTTCGCTGAAAAAAAGAAGAAAAAAAAAAATACATCATCATCATTTGTAATGCTTACTGTGTTATAAGTTTTTCTTTCTTTTTTTTTTTTCTTTGTAAACGAAATAGTAAAAAAAAAAAAAAAAAAAAAAAGAAAAAATCATGCATATATGATGTATATGGAATCATTGATTTTGAAAATGAGGTGTCCATTTTTCGTTTTTTTTTCTTTTATTTTTTCTTTTCTTTTTAACAAACAAAAATATAAATTATATGTTAATTTTAGAATTAGTTTTAACTTTTTTTAATTTTGTCTTTTTTACAAAATTAACGCTCCACTGCAAAAAAAAAATATATATATATATATATATATAATATAAACATACATCACTTGAAGCTTTAATGCTTAACACGTATAATTTACGCTTGGGGAGAGATTGTTTTTTTTTCTTTCTTTCTTTCCTTCTTTTTTTTCTTTTTTTGTTTTTTCTTTTTCCTTTTCCCCGTTCCCCAATCTTTTTCGTCACGTCGTTCTCTTTTCGTTCTTTTCAACGGGCCCGAATGATTAAAGCTCCCGATCGATTCGCATTTATTTTCTCTCGCGAGCACGCGCCAACAGTAGTAGTAGTAGTAGTAGTAGTGTAGTAGCTAGTAGTAGTAGTAGTAGGTAGTAGCCTGCGGGCCGCAGCTGCTATGCCTTGGCCACAAAACGAAAACGTCCGTACAAAGCTGCTTGGCGCATCGATTTATATTCCTTGTATGAGAGAGAAAGAAATAGGGAGAGAGAGAGAGAGAGAGAGAGAGAGAGAAAGAGAGAGAAAGAGAGTCCAACGTATTCTCTCTGATACCCATCTTTCTCGAAAAATTCTTCTTTACGAGAAACAATTTCTATAAACTCACTCATGAAACCTTAAGGAAAAGATTTTATTCCTTAAAATTTATTATTCTCGTATCAATACTGAGAATAATAATTATATATATATATATATACAGAATATATTTGATATTATAATAAATGATATTTTATTTAATTTATTTTTAAATCGATGATAAATCATATTTATAATCATTTAATTTGTTATGATATATATATATATATATATATATATATATTAATAATATTAATATCTCATAATATTAATAATATGATATAATATTAATTAGATGTACGTAGTATGTATTTTTAAAATATGTTAGGTTAACGATCTATATGATCTTTGCTGCCATCTACGTATGGTTATGGAACTAATATACGTATGCTTTCTCGCATTACTTAATCCGGCATTGTGATAGAAGGAACGCCGTTTCAACGAATGTATATTTTTATATCTTCTTCTGTGTTTCTTTTATAATTTTCAATTACTATTAGTGTTTTATATTCAAAGCTATTTTGAGCACCTTTTTCTATTCTTTGAAGAATGGACAAAGTATCCGTGTCAAAGGTAAGATAATGTAATCTTGACAACCTGTTGCACGATTCGTTAAACTTAACCTTAAAACGTAAATCCTAATAAGAGGTATTTCAAATGTTTGTTTCGTTAAGTAATTTTTAATATAAATAAGAGAAATCGTTTACATATACGTAATCTAATGTTTTTCTTTATACATATATATATATATATATATATATATATGTATATATATATATGTACATATATACACACTTTTAATAATTATTTTAAGTTTTATAAGAATATTTGATTATTTTATATTTTTAGGGCGTTTTTGCTCATACGGGTAGTTATAAAATTGGGCGAAGTAAAATAAATCAAAGTCTTTATGATTATTTTAATGAACCGTGGTATATTGCGTACAAAGAAATATGGGATAGCATTCAAATGAAGACCGAGGTATGAGAATTGTTATAGGATATATGATAGTGTCATTTAAATATAAACTTGTAATATATCCTAATTAATTAGTTATTCAAGTTAAAAGATTAATTATTCAAGTTAATATATTCTAATCTTTTTTTTTTTTTTTTTTAGTCTATAAGATCTAATATGATCCATCAATTGATATCAGATTTACAATCTTTTGTATCCAGTGTAAAATCAAATAATATAGATATATTTGACAATGAAATACCTACAGCTATGTTATTAACTGGTAATGAAAAAAGTCCATTTTATATATGTTTATTATAATATTCATTGTTTCTTATCTTTCTTTTTCTTTTTCTATAGAATTAATTTTTCATTTTTAGGAATCAACGTTCCTGATCATGCTAAACTCTTTCAAAAAATAGTTGTTCAATTACGTACTCTAACAATGCACGTTGCAATATTATGGAGTAAAGATTCTAACAATATAAAAAATATAGTATCTGATACAGTATTTCAATTGATAAATAAGAAAGAAGAGGTTAGGAATCATTGAAAAATGTATTACTTAAGTTGATACTTGAAAAGAAAAAAAAAATATACATATATATATATATATATAAAATTTACAGGATGATATGGAAATAAAGAGAACTCAATGTAATATGCGTGCTTTAAAATTATGGTATACAACGCATTGCAATCCATTGGATCCCATAATTATTATTATTTCTGATTTTGAAAGTTTTTCACCTGGAGTACTTCATGATTTTATTTTGATCCTAAGGTATTAGGATTTGATTGAATATCTAAAGAGATTAGGAAAGATATCATTTTCTTATAGTATAATAATTAAAATTTTTCTCAATTTTTAGTTCTTATTCGGATAAAATAAAATTTATACTTTTTTTTGGAATTGCAACTACATTGCACGTTGTACATAGATCTTTATCTTATGATGCTACTTCCAAATTAAAAATTAAGGTAATTATAAGTACTTTCATTGTTAATGAATTAGATAATTGAATTGATTTACTTTTTATTTATTTATTTATTCTTCTTTTTTTTTTTTTTTGTTTTCTCAAGAATAGACACAGTTGTTTTTATTTCAGGTATTGCACATGCAAACGCAAATAAAAAGTTTAGCGGATATATTAGAGGGAACGATTTTTTCATCGGATATTTCATTTAGATTGACTGGAAGAGCTTTTCAATTATTAACAGATATATTTTTGTTTTATGATTTTTCAGTCGATCGTTTTTTACAAAATTATAAGGTACATATTGTCGACTTTAATATAACATATACCTTTTTATTTGTTACCTTTTAACTTTCCAATGTATTTCTTAATATCTTACGAATTAGCAATGCCCTTTAGTTATGTATGATACAACATTTTTACGGAAAAAACATAAACTCTTTGTGTTGCCGAAGAAAAGATATTAAATCAAGACTATCTTCTTTAACGGAAGAGGATATTAAAGATCTTAAAAAGTTACCATCGATTGTTAACTATTTGCAAATTCAAAAGGAATCAAATAAAAATGAAAAAGAACTTAACGATGAAAAATTTAAGGTAAAACAATAATGATAACTTTATCATTGTTTTTCAAGTCTATTTAAATTTATAGACATTTAATGTCAAATACTTTTTTTAATAGGATTTAATAGGAACATTATTGATGGACTTTCACAAATATATTACACGATTTTTAACAGTATTAAGATGCTTACACTCTTTAGTATCGACATTACCTAAGGCACAATTAGGAAAACAGGTATACATGACATAGTAAAGAAGCTT
>NC_062205.1:2050224-2055224 GCF_912470025.1 Vespa velutina
AGCACATTTTATTTAGATTCGCGATATGTCCGATAATAAGCAAGTTAAAATCAGGAATAAGTCAAAAATGGTGTTCATTCGTTTTTAGAACGATCGAACAGAAGAAGATGGTTGTTTCGAAAAGAGGGTCTTTTTTTTTTTTTTAGAGAGATACTCTGGGTGGTATCCGGACCGGTATTTCTCTCCTCTTCCATCCCTCCTCCCCTTCATCTACCACACCTTCCTGATCCACCCCCTCACCTTTCACGTCTGCCCTTCTCCTTACCCTACGAGGGAAAACTGATTCTCGTCGTTTTCTTTCGAAGTATCTGAGAGAAAGTGGGTCTTCCGTAGATTTTTCTTTTCTCCTCCTCCTCGTCCTCGTCCTTCTCGTCTTCCTCGTCCTCCTCAATCGGGAGGATGCCCGATAAAAGGAAGATCGATGACCCGTGAACTAGAACGATCTAGCTTGGAAAAATTCTTGAGGATAAACGGACCAAAAAGTAAAGAATCTTTATTACCGCGGCATAATTCTTTTTTTTTTTCTTCTCCTTTTTTTTTTTTTTTTTTTTTGAGAATATTTTGAGAGGGGGGTATCCATTATTCGTTCCGCGTATGGACGATTTTATATAGAAAATATTGGAAATAAATTTTCTGATTCGACTTTGTAATCTCTGTCTTTTTATACATATATATATATATATATATATATATATATATATATATATATATATGATTATTCTAAAATTTTAGAGAATATTTTAAAAACAATAAAAAAAAAAAAAAAAGATATTACAGTTTGAGATAAGTAAGAAGAAAAATTTTTACTTCAATTTTACGATTTTGCATTTCTACACAGTCATACATTTTTAATTATTATTTAAAATCATATATTCGAGTTCTTCTTTTTTTTCTTTTTGTTTTTTCTTCCTTTTTTTTTTTTTTCTGTATATTCCGATAAGAATATCTTTCTGGTTTTTCTTTCCTTTTTCTTTTTTCTTTTCTTTTCTTTTCTTTTTTTTTTTTTCTTTTTTTTATTTATTTATTTATTTTTTTTTTTTCCTTTTTCAATGACCTTATCGCGATACGTTTAAATTGAAATTTGCACGGGAATAATAAAATCCTAATGGCGTGTCATTAATTAATTATACGTATAAAATTGCGATTAAACGAATAAGTCAATAGAAAAAAAAAAAAAAAGAAAAAAAGAAACGAGGAAACAAAAAAATAGAGCAAAAAAGAAAAGAACAAAAGTTTGATACGCGTGTGAAAATTATGAAACGATAAAGAAGAAAAGGGTAGGGAATATAAATACGTTTCATTTTGAAACCTTCCTTGCTCCCTCTTCCCCTCCTCCACTACGCCATCCAACTCATCAATCTTCAAACCACGTTTCTTTCTTTTACAAAACAATTAAAAACAATTACAAACAATTAACAATATTCTTTTTCACGTATGTATATATCTCAGTATGTAAATATATAAATATACATGTAAATAGATATAATATGGGTACATATAAATATCACGAACTTTTATCAATAATTGATCTGATGTCCTACGGAACGTTACCGAAGTATTCTCAAGAGTATAATTCGGAATAAATCGATGCGACGAATTAAACTGACGATTCTTAACGAGTTCTATCACGTCAACCATTCTAGCAGAGATATCTCTGTCCATAGGGATAAGTTAGTATTGTTTACGTATATGTGTATACGCGCATCTGGTATGTATGTACATATGTATATATATATATACACATACACGTGTTTCTGTCTCTATGTATGTGTGTGTGTGTGTTTGTGTTTGTCTGTGAGTATAAGCTTGCATGAACTTTGGCATAGGAAACCATTCTCTGGAGAATGATACGATCAATACCAATCGAATAGTCAAAGTGGATGTATCAATTCGATTGATTGTATCCACTAAACATTTTTTAAGTTGAAGAACACTGTCTCTCTTTCTTTTTGTTTTTTCCCTTCTCTCTCTCTCTCTCTCTCTCTCTCTCTCTCTCTCTCTCTCTCTCTTTCTCTTTCTTTCTTCCTCTCTTTTTTTTTTCTTTAGCGATCGATTAAAACGAGATAATACAAAAAAAAAAGGATACGTTGTTTATTAAAAAAAAAAAAAAAAAAAAAAAAAAAAAGAAAAAAAAAAAGAATTTTTTTTTTGATAACTTTATTAACTAAAGTATTCCAATGATAACGTTTATTATTAAAAGATCAATTTTTGATTAATATAATATTTGTAATGTTTATACATGGAATTAATAATATCGATGACAAAGCAAATATATATCGTATCGATTAAATACCATTATAATACTTATTATCGAATTCTTCAAATTTATGATAGTCCATGTATATATATATATATATATATATATATATATATATATATATATATATTAGGTTGGAAACTATGAAACGGGCGTTTTTGTTTAGTTATTTATTTTCATTCAATGCCCGTTTCATAGTTTCCAACCTAATATATAAATATTAGGTTGAAAACTATGAAACGGGCGTTTTTGTTTAGTTATTTATTTTCATTCAATGCCCATTTCATAGTTTCCAACCTAATATACACATATATATATATATAGGTAGATAGAAAAAGAGAATTTTTTAAAAGTCCTAGATACGATCAATAATTAATTATGATATAGAATCAAGTAATTGTACGATCAATAATTAACTAGGATATAGAATGAACTAAAAGAGATTTTTATCTACTACTTTAACAAGTGAATGCTTGTTGTATCCCAAAGCCTTACTTGGATAGATAGGTCCATCCTATTCAGAGCTGCTTTCGTAGGTTACATAAGCGAGCTAAGCTTTCCTTCATCATGGTCTACCGCCTACCACACGGTAGGTGGTCCAGGGTCAAAGGCAACTGTAATCTCGCATGGTAGAATCCCTATCGGGGATATAGGCGTTAACCCTTCTAAGTTCTCTCTCTCTCTCTCTCTCTCTCTCTCTCTCTCTCTCTTTAACCAACCCCCTCCCTCCTCACTCCTTTGATACACGAAATTGTTCTTGAATCGAGTATGATACGAGGAAGAAGTTGGTATAAGTGTATGGATAAAGTGAAATCGATCGTGTTCATGTGAACGGAACCATTTTGATTTAGAGCTGACCTTTCTAAAAGTACGTACTATATAAGATGTTATACTAACCGACAGATATTATAAATTTTAACGATATACCAACTTTGATCCTTATCTTTTCTTCTTTTTTTTTTTTTTTTTCTTTTTTCTTTTTTCTTCTTTTTTCTTTTTCTCCCTTTTTTCTCTGTCTCTCTTTCCTTTATTATTCTTTCTTTTTCTTTTTTTTTTTTTTTTTTTTTTTTGCATTTTTACACGAACGACAATATTACGTATAATTATTAATGAGATCATTGTTAAATGAATAGAAATTTTTAAATGAATAAAAAAAGAAAAAGAAACGTAATTAATACATAAAAAATTATTCTACACAATTTCATCCTCGAAGTATCGAATTATTTTTCATATAAGAAATAATAATGATTATATAATATTTTTAATTGTTAAATCGATTAGTGATAATTAATTAATTAAATTAATAAGACTGAGATGATAATATTCATGTTCGATGTAAGAATGTATTTACAAGTGAAATGCGATAATGGACGATTGTTGAGAGAATTAAATTGAAACTTGTGCACTTAGTTATATTAGAGAGAGGGAGAGAGAGAGAGAGAGAGAGAGAGAGAGAGAGAGAGAGAGAGAGAGAGAGTGACATAGAGAGAGACAGAGAGAAAGTTTATTTATAGTTTTAACTATATGATGTTAACCTATAATACAATTTCGTATTTATTCGAATTTTGTATTTACAAATGATTCGTCACAAGATGCATCTCTTATTTACTTTCTATCAAGATTGACGTTGGCGCGACGTAACAATAAGTAAACTGTTTACGAGAATGGCAAACCATTTCAAGAACGTAAACATTGCATGTCGAAGATGTCGTTGAGGCAAACGCTTAATGTGTCTTCTATGTATATATGTACATATGTATATATATATATATATATATATATATATATATATATATGTACACAAATATCCGCAAGTGAAGGAAGATTACAAGACACTGGTTGAAATCAGAACATCGTAGAGATTTAATCAACGAGTAAGGAACAATAATTCTACAAATTAATTGTTTTACATCTTTGGTATGATTGTCATTAGATTTAATTAAAATATTTCAATTAACGATTAATCACTTAACGACGATTTGGGATGGGGGAAGGGGAAGGAAGAAAAACAAGTAACATTATTCGATATATAAATTATTGATGAAGTATAAGCGATGCATTTTTATCTCATCGATTATACATCAAATAATAAATATATGTACTAAATTAATATATATATATATATATATATATATATATATTAATGAAATTAATCTACAACTGAAACTTTATCGAACGTATAATAATTCGTTCTTTCTCTTTCTTTTTTTATTTTCTTTCCTTTATTTTTACGTATCGTTTAAGGGAAAAAATAAAAGAAAAAAGGAAAGATCATGGATACCTCTTATGAATAGACGTATTATCTCGCGTTAAAAAAAAAAAAAAAAGAAAAAAGAAAAGAAAAAAAAAAAAAAAAGGAAAAAGACAGCACAGTAAATAAATTCGAAAAATTCTTTTATTCCTTAAAAAAGGATTCAAAGTAGTTCCCTTTTAAAGCGTAAAAGTAGCTTCTAAAGACATTCGTTGTGTCTTTCAATATGGCTGGATAGTTTCCAAGACGATATACATACACACACACATACACAGAGAGAGAGAGAGAGAGAGAGAGAGAGAGAGAGAGAGAGAGAGATACATGTGTATATATATATATATATCGTCGTTTTTCAGATGTGATGTCGTACTATTTTTCGTTTACCTCCTTCATCAAACCAGCTCACCTGAATCGTCGTCGTCGTCGTCGTCTGGGCGTTCAACGATAACGAAAAGTTTAGCTGTTCGGCCATTATAACTTTTCACGAAGCTT
>NC_062205.1:2062724-2072724 GCF_912470025.1 Vespa velutina
AATAGAAGTTCAACGAGTACCTACATTATAACTATTCATCGATATTTCAATCGAGATATATTGGGCCATTGAATGAATTTCAATAAAATTTTATCAATCGCAAAATCAATCGTACGATATGGCCGTCGGTGTTTCAAGTGGTTACAATTTTGAAAATTTACAAAATTATGGAACAAAAAAGGGAGAAAAAGGGAAAAAATAGAAAAGAGAAAAAAGAAATTGATCAATGAATTATAATATCAATCGTTCAATTCCGATTGTCCTTGAACCATCACAATGACGACATTCAAAGGGACATTGATATTTGCCTTCATGATAATTACAAGAATTAATTTTCAACGAATTGAATATTTTATTTCAATAGGGATCGTTTTAAGATCATTCATTTATCCGTGACGTCCGATTAAATCATTTAAAAGTCGATCGATAAAAAAAATTATGAATGATCCATTCGAAACGTGAATTGAGAATAGAATTTAAAGAGAAAGATAAGGGGAGATGTTTTAATTGATAATTATTGTTCAAGTAAATGGGATTAATTAGTGCACAGTTTAACGATGAGAAGATTTTTGAGTTATTTCGTAGAGAAAAAAAAAAACGTGACCTTCGTTTAACTCGAACACATATATATATATATATATATATATATTTTTTTCATTGGCATTTAATTATGACCTTGATTAAATCCAAAAAAGATCTAAAGAAATTTTCTATCCCTCTTTTCTTTCCATCCCCCCCTTTTCATCCCTCTTTCATCACTTCATTTTCCTCGTTACCGACGAAAAAATTTTCGTCGGTAATAATAAAGGACGGACGGTCTTTACGTATTAATTATACGAGCGAATAAAGTAAATGTTAATTAGGGAACAAAGTGAAATTTAATATTAATAATAATAAAATTAGTAAAAAGATACGTACGTGTGTGTTTGTAAAAACCAAAAAAAAAATAAAAAAAAAAATAAAAAAAAAAATAAAAAAAAGGAAGAGAAAAAAGTATTACTCATAAACTTTGTACAATATTCTTGTCACTTTTTTCTTTTTTTTTTTTTTTTATCGTATTTAAGAATGAAATCAAAATGCAAAATTAAAAAAAAATTCTTTTTTTTTTTTGTTTTTTTTTTTTTTTTATGCAGAATTCACTGTCGCATTAAAAAAAAAATATATATATATATATATTTAATTATTAATATGATTAATAACAGATACATACATGCACATATCTTCGTGTATGTTAATAGAAAAAAAAAAAAAAAAAAAAAAAAAAAAAAAAAAAAGAAAAAAAGAAATCGAGAAAAGAAAGGAACATTTCAAACGAAGCGATCAAAATCGATTATCGATCAGCGATAAACGTAAATACGTATAGGTTCGTTAACCTTTCCGTTACTATGGTTGACTATAGTCACGTTACGGTAGAAAACATCTGTTCTCACATATTACTGATTGACTAAAGTCATTCGATTAATAACATTTGTCGAAATAAAAAAAGTACATTTCATCGATCAATCAACGATCAATGTTGTACACTCATCAATAGTTTTTTTCTTTAATTTTTTACTATTACGATTTTCCTTTTTCTTTTTCCTTTTTTTTTTTCATTTTTTTCTCTTCTTTCTCTTTTTTTTTTTTTTTATACTTAATTTTAATATACAGTTCTTTACTATATACACGTACTATAGTACGCGTATATTTTTTCATTTGCGATTATTCTTTTTTTTTCTTTTTTTTTTTTTTGCAGTTATATATATATATATATATATATAAAATTGCAAAGAAAAAAAAAAAAAAAAAAAAACTTACGTTACGAAGTTTCGATCTTAGAAATTTCATTTCAGTGATCGAAGTTCTATTATATTGAAAGGGTTAAAGATAATAAAATGGCGCAAATAAATAAAAACGAAGATATATATATATATATATATATATATATATATATCGAAGTAGATAAGCTTTCGTTGTGCCTTAGGCAACTTGAAAAGATCTTAACGAACTTAAGTTCGTAACGAAAAGAAACGCCCTCCTTATAATTTCTTGTTTCCTTTCTATAAACACTCGCTTTCGAGCAAGAAAATGTGCCCGAGGCCTATAAGGAAGTAACAAAAGGGCTGCCGGATATAGGAAATCGTATATATATATATGTGTGTGTGTGTGTTTATTTGTATGTGCCTGTGTGTGTGTTTATTTGTATGTGCCTGTGTGTGTGTTTGTATATAAGAAAGAGAGAAAGAGAAAGAGAGAGAGAGAGAAAAGAAATTTGCCTTCAGGCATAACGACGACTGTCTTTCTCCTTTTTTCTCTATTATACTCTCTCTTTCTTAATTTCATTTAAAATGGAGGATTGAAGGGTGGTAGGGATTGGGGAAGGGGGATCGGGGGATGTGAAGGAGGTATTAGATCGACGACTCTAATGGTTATAAAAGATGGAATTTTTTTTTTTTTTTTTTTTTTTTTTTTTTCTTTTTTTTTTCTCCTTCATTTTTATTCAATCTCTCAGAACAGATTTCGTCGGAGTTAGGTTTTTTATTTCGAAATTTTGAAAAGGAAAAAAAAAAAAAGAAAGAAAAATTTCACGTATATAATAAAAACTGTATTTTAAGACAAACGTAATGTATGTACAATTAAGATATTAATAATAGTTTTTACTCTTTTATAATTTTCACGAAATTATGTATATTATTTTATCTCGTTACTTATCGATTTTTCTTTCGAAATTTGAAAAATTGACAATTTTTCGTTGTAAATATTCGCACATATATCGCAATTTTGGCGTGCGACGTTTTTTTCTTTCTTTTTTTTTTTCTTTTTTTCTTTCTTTCTCTCTTTCTTTCTCTTCTTCATTCCCTTTTCTTCGTTCTTTATCATCACTCTCATCTAATTTTGTATTTTTTATAATCACTCGAAGTCGTATCTTTCCTTTGAATTTTCATTACCAATTTTTTCTTTTCTTTTTTCTTTTTTTTCTTTCTATCTTTTCTTTTTTCGTTTGCTTCCGTTTTTCTTCGAAGTGAAAATAAACAAATTTGTTCATTTGCAAATTTCGCCAAATTGTTTCTATTATAATTGAAAATTTCAAATTTCTATAATTCCGTGTACGATGATTGAGTCTCTCGAGGGAGAGGAGGGGTGTTGGTGGTGGTGGTGGTGGTGGTGGTGGTGGGGGAAGGAGGGAGGGGAGGGGGGGGGGGTAAATACATTTCTACATTTCCATTCAGCTTTTAGACGTTTCATAATATTTCACTATAATGGCGGACCGAGGCAATTAATGTTTCACGATGTTGAAGATTGTATGTCTTTGAAACGTAACGAATGACTTTGCGCCATTTTGTATAGAAATTTCTTTGACTTAAAAAGAAAAAAAAAAAAAGAAAAAATGAAATAAAAATAAAAAAGAGAGAAATTTGAACGACGAAATTGAACGTTTATACATTTTTATATCTCGAAAAGCAATCAAAAAAGAAAAATATATATATATATATACACGGTATGTATATTCATTCGGTAAATAATTATTTTCGAAAAAGATTCGATAACGTTACGTTCATTTCTCTTTCTACGCTTTAGGGTGATATCAATCCCCTCTTTAATGATCGATGATGATTTGTAACTGTTAATCATTTCTTCACTATGAGTTGACTGTTGGAAAAGGATAACGTGGGCGTAACCGTAATCGATTAAATTTTCTCCTTTTATAGGGTCTTTCCCCCCCTCTCTCTCTCTCTCTCTCTCTCTCTCTCGATAAAATACGATGGTATGTATGTGGTTTATATATATATCTTTGTAAGAGAGATATAGTGAGTGCAGGATCACCCATCTCTCACTTTTCAACGAAATGGGCCATCAACGTGGACCGAGTCATCTACGTTAACGTAACGGCTAAAATCAATGGGTGTAGAGCAATCAATTATCTCTAATTGAAATTAGCCAGGACGACATGCGTGTCTGGTATCCGGATGCCTAGTTAGTTTGGAGCATTTCATTGTCGAATAGTACGATTGGTTACGTTACTAGATTTTCGAGGATAAAGACTATTGGGAAATCGATTAGTATCGGTTCGAATGTTCATGGCCTTTTCATCTCTCTTAAATCGTTCGTTCGATACGGATTACGGATTACATAGCTATATATATATATATATATATATATATATATATATATACATACAATAAACATAGGCATAGTATTTTTATGTCATGTGTCGTATCTAATAATGAATATATGTATCTAATCGATCGTTGCTTTTACAAATTTAGATTAAAGTTTTATGTTCTCTCTCTCTCTCTCTCTCTCTCTCTTTCTCTCTCTCTCTCTTTCTCTCTCCCCTTTAAAAATAAATAAATAAATAAATATATATATATATATATATAAAAAGTTGTGGATCATATTAACGTGTGAATAAACTAGTAGGATTTAATACAAATACACATGTACAGATATATATATATATATATCTACACAAATAAACACACACACGCACACACACACATACACACATATATATAAATATGCTATTTGTATATACATTGTGAGAAACACGGACAGTTGCACATTGGAATTAACTCGCACTCAATCGCATTAATATGGCTATAAACACACACACATACATATATATATATATATACAAACACACAGGTATATATATATGTATATATACATGTATGTGTATGTGTCTCGTGGCTCGAGGGGATATAAACCAACAAACGATTTAAGGGAAAAGGGTTGGATATTGGTCAGCCGGGTGAACCAATCGAAAACACAGGATTTCTATATCGGTGTGTACGTCGATGAATAACTCTCTCTACTTATGGCTATATAATGTTTGCCACCGTATGCGGACCAAATTCCCCATATGCTCCATATGGTACACAATCTATATATGTACATATAAACACTTTCATATGTAGATTTTTAACCTATGTACATATATATGTGTATATATATATATATATATATATATATATATATATATATATATATAAAAGAACAGCTGATTTCGATAGCTAATAACAACGAGAGTTGTCTAATATTTTCTATTGACTCATCCTATTCTTATGGAAAATATTCACATTATTTATTTATTTATTTGTTTGTTCGCTTGTTCGTTCGTTTGTTTTGTTTTGTTTTTGTTTCTTTTTATATTTTGTTTTTATTTTTCTCTTTATTTCTGACATATCCGTATCATCCGAACGATAGTATCGTACCCTTATTATATTTTTATTTGCTTTTTCTTTTTTATTATCAAAAAGAAAAAACCAAAAAAAAAAAAAAAAAAAAAAGAAGAAAAGAAAAAAGAAATTCTTCCGAAAAGAACAATTTTTGATCGAGAAAAGACACTGTGCACTCGTTTATAAATTCACGAAGAACGACGAACGAATTGTATTTAATACGAGTTAAGTTTTAATAAGTCGCGAAAAGTCGAGATATGTATGTAAATGATGATAAAGAGAAAAACGTGACGATCGAGTGATAAAGGATGTGTGAATGATAAAAAAAAAAAAAAAAAAGAAGGAATTATATTTCTTAGATGAGCGAGTTATTTTGAAAATTTTCACTACATCTTCCGTTTTCGAATACATACTGATTTATATCGGAAAAAGAAAGAGACAGAAACGGTGACAAAGCCACACACACACACACACACACACACATATATATATATATATATTAACTTTATATAGATATATCTCTTAAATGGAAACTATATGTAGTATAAATTTGATATTGTACGAAGTTCCATGTATTCTCTTGCAGCTATTCGTAACTATATTTCAAATAGATGACTATATATATGCATATATATATATATATATATATATATATATATATATATATATATATATATTATATTGGTAGCTCGTATATTACCTACTCTATGGGTACGTCGAGATCAAAGGAAGAAAAGTCGAAATTTGTAACACCAAAGTAAACTACAATTAATTATGGTCAGGCATTAAGGAAGCAATATGTAAATGACGTATGTGTAACAAATTCGTTATTATTCATTATTAGAATATGAAAATAATCACAATATAATATTTAATAAAAATAAAAATAATATTACAATATAAAGATAAAAAATCTTTCGGACGATTTAAATCGTGATAATCGTTAGAAGGATGAATGAAATTTAAAATCTAATAAAATAATTGATTTTGATTATATATTTTATATTAATGAATATAATCGTAATATTATAAATTGTATAATAATTAATTAATAATATAATGTATTTGTAAATTTTGTTAGAATTTATTTTTATTAATTATTTCTTTTATAAATTATTAATATACTTTTATATATATATATATATATATATATATATATATGATTTGTTATTAATTATTAATTTTTTTAATTTATTATTAATACAATTGTATAGGTATAATTGTAATAGGTAATGAATTATTGTTATTATTAATTATTATAACAAATATATGAATTTAATAAGAATAAAAATATATTCGAATTAATTTTCAAAATGTTTCATATATAATAATAATAATAATAATAATAATAATAATAATAATAAAGATAAAATTATACTTACACATATGATAGAGAACCAAGTTGCTCTTGCTACCATTGTACTTTTGAAAGGCTCTATTCGTCGGTGCGAAAACGGTAACATGACGATACGTCAGAGTGTTATTCGCCACCTGGCTCGTCTCCAATAGTTGATAGAACTGTAACAAAAGAGAGAGAGAAAAAAAAAAAAGAATTTAGATAAAAGAAGATAGACGAAAGAACCATTGATTTTCTTTAAAACGTTTCATTTCTCTTTCGATTTTAATTAATATATTTTTTATGATTTATATATTTTCATTGTCTAATATAAAAACGTATAATCAATTAAAACTAATGTTTTAATTTTTGTCATTTTATGTCATTTTTTAATTTCACTCGCAAATTTTCTATCCTATATTTTGTTCTTTTGTGTGGGGGTTTTTTTTTTTTTCTTTTTTCTTATTTTTTTTTGTTTTCTTTTCTTTTTTTTTTTTTTTTTTTATTTTTTTCTTTCCTCTTCTTTCTCTTACCTCTCATGTCACGTAATTGTCATCGTATAGATTATGAATATTTTTTTATTTTCTTTTTTTTTTTTTTTATCCTTTCGAACATTTTTTCTTCGCAAATTGAGAAAAGACCATGAGAGAGAGTTTTACAGGTAACCATATTGTCCTATAGTATTTGTGGCACATATTGTCGCGATATAAACCCATAGGAGTTAGTTCAAAAGTGTAATAAAAGTTAAACGTTCCACGTGATGCCCTTGTCATTTCGGCTCGTTTATTTCTCGCATAAAAAAAACCACCTACACACACACACAAACACAGACGCATTCGTACACACGTACACGGAAAAGTAAGAGATGATTGATAAATTTTCGGGGGTTCGGGGTGAAGGAAAAAAAAAAAAAAAATAGATACGTTATATAAATTATACTTTTCGAAAAATTGAAAACATATATTATCGATAATTTTCATTGGAATTATTTTTATCTTTGATGTTACGATAATAACAACGAAATTTTCTATTTATCCGTTCAACGCGTGATACGTCATGCTTGATTATTTTTCAAACGTGTACTCTATCAATTTTTTTTTTTTTTTTTTTTTTTTTTTTCTTTTTTTTTTTCTTTTAAATAAAATCGATCATTTTCGCACACATACGTGATAACACGTATTATAAATTTCTTTTACAAAATAATATAAATCTTACAAGTGTTATACTTTAATAAATCAAATTGAAAATAATTTTCATTAGAACATTTATATTATATTTAATATCTTGATTCAAAAAAAAAGAAGAAGAAGAAGAAAAAAAAAAAAAGAGTTTGAAAATGATCATACGCTGCGTATACGTGCACATTTTAAACAATTCTTATTGTCAATTCTTTGAATAAAGATAAAAACATTGTAAATTTCCTTTTATACAATTTAAAGGATAATTCAAAGTATTCATTATCTTCAAGATAATTATCTGACTGATCAAGGATAATAGCAGAAAGAAAATCTATTTATTCGTTAAAACTGAATGAAACGTTTTACGAGTTCTGTATTTCTGTATTTCTGTATTCAAATACACGCGTACAAATCTACGTAAACGTTAATTACTATTGACAATTAATTCATGATAATTGTCAATGTTACTTGGAAAAATATACAAACGTTTGAAATATTTTCTTGACGTATAATTAAATAAATAAATATGACAATTATTTACTGAAACATATATATATATATATATATATTTAATATTTATGATAAATAGAAAGAAATATTTATTTATTTATCCTAATGATCGTTTTTCATGGTCGACGAGCAACGACCTATTCCGTATCAATCCAATTTGAAGTTAAATCGATTGACAAGCATTCAAGGCTGGACCAGTTAGTCCATTTAATTAGCATGTACCGACACTCAGGAAATTGACCGATCATTACTATCACCGTTTATGGTGAACGTTGAGACAGACACACACACACACACACACACTTTCTCTCTCTCTCTCTCTCTCTCTCTCTCTCTCTGTCTCTCTCAATCTCACTTTTTTATTCATGAATATATCTAAATGTCAAAAAATTTTTAGAAATTTTTGTAAAATAATTTTTTATGAAATAACTTTGATAAATTTATTTTAAGAATTATCAATGTAAAACGTGATATAAAAAGGAAGAATATTATATTGTAAAACGTTGGGATATAATAATCGGTTTAAATTTTGTAACTATTACATTTCAATGCTATGCCTATATGTATGTATGTGTGTGTGTGTGTGTGTGTGTGTGTGTGTAATAAGAGAAGCAAGGAAATGTCGTTGAAACGCAACGTCAACGAAATAATCGCGTTTTTATTACGACGTCCGAAGTTTTCAATGAGAATTGGAATACGGAACTTAAATCGTCGTTTTTATTATTTTGCATGAATGTTGAAAAAAAAAACAGGAAATTGAAAAAAAGAGAAAAAAAAAAAAAGGAAAAAGAAAAAAAAAAATTGTTCGAATTTTGTCCTCGTATCCATGTAAAATTTTTTTTTTTTTATTCTACCACATATTAATACGCACACGTAAAAATACATACGTGCGTATACAAATATTTTCCTGATTTCAATTTTTGGTTTCTTTTGAATTTTTCTCTCTTCTTTTCTCTTTTTTTTTCCACTTTTAATTTAATTTATTTTTTCCCTTCTCATACTTCCCACCCCATCATTCCACCCTTATAATAACAATCCACTCCTCCTTTCTATGTCGTTGTTCCGTGTTTCTTGTTTCTAGTTTCTAGTTTCTAGTTTCTAGTTTTTTTTAGAAAGGAAAAAGAAAAAACTTTCTTTTTGAACGAAGTTTTGTCATGTAACTCGACGAAACGTCAGGTACGCTTGAATCAGACATTTCGAAATTGAATGAAAAATATATTTTTTTTCTCTATGTTCTTCTCTCTCTCTCTCTCTCTCTCTCTCTCTCTCCCTATCTTTTTTCTTTTTTTTTTTTTTTTCATTATTTTTTTAAGTAATCTTTCACGTATTTCGTAGGGGTATTTACCGACAATGTATATACATATGTACGTATGTATGTATGTATGTATGTATGTATGTATGTATGTATGGATTTAATGTATTTTATTCTTAAGTTTTTTGTTTTTTTGTTTTTTTTTTCCATTATTTTAATCGTCAATCATTTAAATCGAGGATAATTTTCTGATCGTAAAAGGGGTGAGTATTTTATATATATATATATAAATATGTATTGAAACAGATTAATAATTAATTTTGGAATTTTCAATATAAAATACATTAATTACTTGTTTATTTATTTAAACGTAAAAATTAATGAAAATTTTCAATAATATATACTCTATGTAATGTTATTTATTTAAATATAAAATAATATAAATTTATTCAATAAAACAATAATTATTATGTAACATATATAATGTATTTTTATTCATACATGTGTATATATATATTATTATTATTATTATTATTATTATTATTATTATTATTATTATTTATTT
>NC_062205.1:2077724-2082724 GCF_912470025.1 Vespa velutina
TAAGTAATAGAAAGGCGACGTCTAGATTTACAATCTTCTAATGATGAATATACAGTTGTTGCTATAATCATAATAACGATAGTAATAATAATAATAATAATAATTATTATTATTAAAGATAATAATTATCTTTAATAATAATAATTATTATTATTATTATATGATAATTATAATATGATGGAAATAATAATAACAATATGATAAAAATAATATAACAATAGTAATGATAACAATATGAAAAAAAAATAATGTAGTAATAATAATAATAATAATAATAATAATAATAATAATAATAATAATAAAAATAATATTAAGATTGACAATGACATTATATGTGTATAGTATTAGAAAAAGTAAATAATGACGCGAAATATTCTTTTATTCTTCTTCTTTTTTTTTTTTTTTTTTTTATTTTTCCTCTTCTTTGTCTCCCTCTTCCTTTTCCTTTCTTCTTTCTCAGAATGAAATTTTATTATAATTATTTTCAATCAAATATCTCGAAGAATTTCTCCAATATTCACATTTTCTTTTAAGAAAAACATAATATTAATATACACTTATATACATATACATATACATATAAATATACATATAGATATATACACTATATATATATATATATATATATAGTACAACATGCCATAGAGGATTAGAAGAAAGACAATGGGGAGGATGTTAATAACGATTAAACACGATGCGCCGCTATGGATTATATCGTAAATCTAAAGAGATAAGATAAGGGACGGGTAAATGAAACGCAGTTGCGTTCTTGATAACACGATGCGAATGAGAATACGATGGTAGGGATAGATGGCCGAGATGGAGATGGAAGGAGAACAAAAAGAAGACAAAATAAAAAAAGAAGGGAAAAACAAAGAGAAATTCTTTTCGGGGGAACGTAGTCGTCAGTTTTATCTCTTCTGCCATAACCACGACAAAGATAACGGAGGAAGAGTGAGAGAGAGAGAGAGAGAGAGAGGGGAGAGAGAGAAAGAGAGAGAGAGAGAGAGAGGGTGAGAGAAAGAAGAAGAATGATCTCTCTCTCTCTCTCTTTCTCTCTCTCTCTCTCTCTCGCTTTCTCTCGTTGCTAAAAAAAAGAGAGAAAAAAAAAAGGAAAAAAAAAAGAAAGAAAACGTTTCTGCTCCATATTAGATACGTGCTTTTCGCTCATTCTCTGATTTCTTTGGGAAAAGAAAAGAAAAGAAAAGAAAAAAGGGAGGGAGAGAAAGAGAGAAACGCGCGGCTTTATTTTTGCGCAACCGGAAATGAGAGAGGCGTACTAGGGAATTTTTTCTCAGGACTCTTTATCTTCCCTAGTTTTTTCCCCTCCTCCTCTCCTCCTCCTCCTTCTTCTTCTTCTTCTTCTTCTTCGTCGTCGTCGTCGTCGTTTACGTCCCTTCGTCTTCGTCTTTTAACTTTTTCTTTTCTCTCGCTTTCATTTTTCGTCCTTTTTTTTTTCTTCCACCTTTCCTCTTCTTTCTTTCTACCCTTTTTGTTTTCTTTCTTATCTTTTCCTTTTTTTTATCTTTTCCTTTATTTCCCTTCTCTCTCTCTCTCTCTCTCTCTCTCTCTCTCTTCTTTTTCCTTTCTTTTTTCCTCCTCCCTTCAACCCCGTTTGTTTTCAACCCCTTTTGAAACGTTACGGGGACCAAGAATGCGAGTGAAAAACAGAGCGGAAACTAAAGACGCATGCACGTGAAAGTTGTTGGTTGCTTTCTTAAGAACGTAGATCATTTTGATGTTTCGATAGTCCACCGTGTGAGTATAAGTATATATATATATATATATACGTATGTGTGTTTGTGTATATGTATATACATAAATATATATATATATATATATATGCATGTATATATGTATGTATGTACTAGGTGTGGTCTGTCGCCTAAAGAAAAATCGTTTCGATAAAAGTTTCCCAGTTTTTTTTCTTATTCGTCTTCCTGCGGTCATAGAACTGACTTCATTTTCTCTTCTTCACGTTGACCCATATATTTACCCGGAATATTATTGAAATAATAATAACAATAATAATAATAAAAATAATAATGACGAGATAGGATTAAATATAGATTTGAAGGATTGATCATATATATCGTTTGAGTTTTTATTAAAAGTTCAAAAAAAAAAAAAATGTTGTTACCTTTTCTTTTCTTCATCGACTTCATTCTATCCCGTTACCTTTAATATCTTCAATTTATTTATCAAAATTAATATCGAACGATTTCATGAATTAATTATTACTTTTTATACAATGAACAATTCAAGAATTTACAATTAAGAATTCATCGTAATACCAGGTTTATCGTGGAATTTGATAACGTAATTATATATAGAAAACAACAATAACGACGACAACAATTATAACCAAAAAAAAAAAAAAAATAAATAAAATAAAAACAAAAAAAATAGATTCATCCATAAATCTTTTTTAATCGCCCCTTTCCTATTACTATTCTCGGTCGATTTTTTTTTTTCCTACCAATTTACACCGAATATTTATCGCGTTTGTGATTTTTATACGATAGCTTGCAATGCAATATCCCATCTCTCCCCCTCCCTCCTCTCTAAACCAAATTCGGTTGTTCTTTCTTCTTTTTTCCTTTTTTTTTTTTTTTTTTTTTTTTTACGATTTTTAACAAAAGAAAAATAGAAAAAAGTGAGAAAGTCATTATCGTTACGTCGTATTATAATTTAAATTGATCGAAGAAAATCAAATGTCATCGATAATGAAAGGATCATTATTAAATGATAAAGTCGAAATGTTGTATACGATTTTTTAATAAAATTGCAATTTAAAAATAACATTAAAATGACAATGATAAACTTGCAATTCCTTTTTAATGATAACAAAGTCGCAATTTTTTTTTTTTTTTTTTTTTTTTTTTTTAGTAAAAACGAAGTTGCAATTTTTTTTTTTTACAATAACAAAGTTGCAATTTTTTAATAATCTTTCTTAATATTACATCCCAGTAAACATATATATATATATCTCTTTCTAATCGAAAAAAAAGAAGAAAAAAGAAACGAAAAAGGTAAAAAAAATTTACCGTCGTAAATTTGTATCAATCGTTAGTAATGAAGTGGGTGGATGGGTGGAAAAGTCCCATCGATTATAATTGTATCTATGATCTTTATTTTTTCTATTCATAATTTTTTTGAAGAATGAGGGATAGAAAATAAAGGGGTAGAAAAATAAAGACATAGGCATAGAATAAAATCCATATCGAGTTGGTCCCTCTGACTCATTCTTTTAGACGTAACATATATCCCTCCTCCTAACACCCTCCTTACACTTTGTTCGATCCTTCAACCCTCCACAGAACCAATTCTCCAGTCCCTCAGTGTCGCCAAAAACTGAGGGGGTAGGAAGGGTGTCCTCTTTCTTCTTGTCGTTATAGCCCGTCGTTGTCGACGATGTTGTCGTCGCTGGCGCCAGCAAAACGACCCCTTAAATCCGAGCCTTCCTCGAGGATCAAGAATCCCTTGGATCTTCAAAGTTTTGCCAGGCACGTTTATTTTATTTCCTTTCTTTTCTTTTTTTTCCTTCTTTCTCTCTCTCTCTCTCTCTCTCTTTCTCTCTCTTCTCTTTTTTCTTCATTTTTCTCTTTCTTTCTTGCGTTCTTTCCACCCCTATCTACTTATATCCTTTTTCTTTTCCTTTTTTGATCGTACCAGAGCGTCCATCGAGTGAGGATAAGAAGAATAGGGTGAATGAATGAATGAATGAATGAATGAATGAATGTAGGGATGAATGAAGGAAGGTAGAATATGATCGATCGTTGAATTAAATTAGCTGAGTGACGGCTCGAAGATACGAGAGAAAATTATTTATAATAATTCGTGTTCGGACTTCCTTTTCTTTTTTTCCATTTCTTCTTTTTCTTCTCTCTTTTTCTTTTTTCTTTTTTTTCTTCTTTTCCTTCTTCTTCTTTTACTTTATTGTCGCCTTAATTTTTCTAAATATATTTCCTAAAGATTTTCATACTTGTAGATATTATTGGACGAAAATAATGATGATAATTGATAATAATTTGATAATAATGATAATGATAATAATATAAAGGGATATATAATAATAATTATAATGATAATGATAAGAATTAAAATACAAAAAAAAAAAAAAAAAAAAAAAGATTAATGTACAATAATTATGATAATTAAAATGAAAGAAATTAATATTGCAAGTAGGATTACTGGTCGAACGATTTCATTTACTCGTTTTATATTATATATCATATATCAGAAGAAATATTATTAAATTTTTCAAAAAATCTTGTATATATATATATATATATATATTCTCATGTATTATGCTGTATGTATTAATATATCTTATGTATATTAATTAATTAAATATTTTTCCATCGATTTTCTTTCTCATAGGTATCGTTCATAAATAATGATGATAATAATGATGACGATAATGATGATAATAATGATAAGAAATTAAAAAAAAAAAAAAAAAAAAATCAATGTGAAATAATAATGATAATAAAAATGAAAGAAATTAATATTGCTAGTTGGATTATTGTCGAAAAAATTCATTTCTCGTTTTATATCATATCGTACAAATATATCAATACAAATAATATTAAATTTTTCAAAAGATTTTAATTATATATCCTTTATGTATTATATTGTATATATTAATATATACTTTTTGTGTATTAATTTTTTCAATATTTTCTATTGATTTTCTTTCTTGCAAATATTATTCAGAAATAATAATAATAATAATAATAATAATAATAATAATAATAATAATAATAATAATAATAATAATAATAATAATAATAATAAATAAGATTGCAAGATCGTAGTTGAATGATTTTGATTTCTCATTTTTTTATATCATACACACACACAAATACACATACATACACACACACATGCATATATATATATATATATATATATATATATATATATTTCGAAAGATCGTGTATACCTTTGTGTATTATCTTATTAATTTTTTTCCATATACTCTATCGATTTTCTTT
>NC_062205.1:2085224-2087724 GCF_912470025.1 Vespa velutina
GAAATTATAATAAAAAGAAAAAAAAAAAGAAAAAAAAAACAAAAAAGGAAATAAAAAAAAGAAAAACATCGAAGGTGTATAAGACAAAACCACGAAGGATCAAAGAGCACTATTATCGTCGATATATTCAAAAAGAAAAAAGAAAAAAAGAAAAAGAAAAATGCAAAAAGAGAAAAGAAAAAAAGAAAAAGAAAACGAATATCGATTCTTTCTTTCGAAATATCAAAACTCCCCCACCCCATTCCGCCCACTCCCACTCGATATACCCACCCCTTCAAAAAAAAAAGAAAAAAAAAAAAAAAAAGGTGGAATAAAATGAAATACCGATCAGAATTTTCCGACGATTTCCCAAATTTTTCCCAAACCTTCCTTCCCACTCTCCCACCCACCTATCCTTTTCTTCCTTTCTCTCTCTCTCTCTCTATCTCTCTCTCTCTCTCTCTCTCTCTTTTGTTCTTTCCTTTTATTTTTTATATTTCCGAGGTTCTGACTCGACATTCTCTCGGCGGAGCAGAACCAAAAGCGTTATCGATATTCATCCGTGAATCCGAGATATCCGAATGTTTTCGTTAGAGATGCGTGTGTAGAGGAGTAGTTGTGTATGCACGCGCGCGCGCACATTCGCATGCATTATTCCCGAACAAAAAAGGCAACGAAACGAAACGAAACGAAACGAACCGAACCGAACCGAACCAAACCGACGAACGGACGGACGGATGGATAGACAGAAAGACGGACAGACAGACAGAAGGATGGACGAAGGTACGTAGTGAGAGGCGTCAGGGGTTGAAGTGTAACCCGACTGGATACAAAAACCACCATTACTACCACCACCATTACTATCATCACTATCACTATCACTATCACTACCACCATCAATACATCAGCGACGGAGTGACTGGTTGAAGGTGAGGAGAGAGAGAGAGAGAGAGAGAGAGAGAGAGAGAGAGAGAGAGAGGATAATAGTAGTGGTAGTAAAATGTAGCAGTGGGATTGGGTAGGGGGGGGCTTGGATAAGGGAGGAGATGGTAGTTGTAGTGGTAGTGGTAGTGGTGGTGGTGGTGGTGGTGGTGGTGGTGGTGGTGGTTAGGGGAGGGGGTTGGAAATGCGTTAACGTCAACGATGCATCGTGTGCTTCATGCGTGATGTCTCGCCATCACACCAATGTAAACACGAGCATAGAGTATGTAAATGCAAAAGCGTTGTTACAAAGCGAAATAAAAGGATGACCAAACGACTGGGG
The DNA here is from genome assembly GCF_912470025.1 of Vespa velutina. NCBI lineage: Eukaryota > Metazoa > Arthropoda > Insecta > Hymenoptera > Vespidae > Vespa > Vespa velutina. The sequence continues at coordinate 2,086,468 of NC_062205.1, forward strand.
GGCCTAGCCGTAGGGTATGATGAGTCGTTTGAGCGGGTGGGGTCCGAAGAGAGATGGTTGGGTGGTTGGGTGGTTGGGTGGTTGGTTGGTTGGTTGGTTGGTTGGTTGGTTGGGAAAAGGATCGGGAAGGGGATACTACGTTCGTTCCGTTCATTCGTTCGTTCGTTCGTTCGTTCGTTCGTTCGTTCGTTCATTCGTTCGGGCCGGGATGGAAGAAATGGGGTGGGGACGGGCCTGAGGGATGGGGTATGATCCCCGGGTGCGGCCGTGTAAAAGTCGCTCAACGTTTCGAAACGAACGAAATTCGAATTTTCGAGGGCTGTTAGTTGTTCTTCTCGGAACTGATCGTCCTGAAAATCAAACGTGGCTTTCGGAATCGTATCTATCCGTAAAACGAGCCGATAAACGATCGCGTCCACGGATAAACGCATTTCATAAATATTCATACGTTTGTTGTTGTTTTGTTTCGAACCATTCATTCGTATTGTTTTGCTTCTCTTTCTATCTCTCTCTCTCTTTCTCTATCACTGTATCTCTTTCTGTCTCTTTGTCTTTCTCTTTATCTCTCTCTCTCTCTCTCTCTCTCTCTGGTGGTAGTCCGTCGAAATGGGATGGGCAAAGAGAGGAAGAGAGATAGGAAGAGGAATGTAAAGGAAAGGCAATGGTGTGAGTTGTGGACAACAACCTACGATACTAATGAAGACGAACGGCTAACCAACGAAGGACATTTATCCTCTCTTTCTCTCTCTCTCTCTCTCTCTCTCTTGGGATAAGTTTCGAGGATAATGATTCGTTGAAAACCTTAACAGGATTCACCACGAAATCCGCATACTCGAATGAACGTAAACTATTTGTATTTGTACGTAAACTATGATATAACCTTATTATTCATTTCTGTCTTTCTCTCTTTCTTTTTTTTTTTTTTTTTTTTTATAGAGAAAAAACAAAACCAATAATAAAAAAATATATTCCGAAGAATTCGTGATTCCTTAAAATGTGTTAGAAAACGAAATTGGGCTAAGATTGTTTTTATTTATTTATTTATTTTTTTTTTTTTTATTTATTCTTTTTTTCGATTTGACAAACGTGAACGATAAAACAGGAAGCTGTCTGTGTGTGTGTGTGTGTGCAGGGGAAGAGGGTTGGAGGGTGGGCATAGGGGTTGAATGATGCGTGAGGAGAGACGAGGCAGTAAGATTTTTGTTTCGATTTGGTAAAGATGAACTATAATCCTTTGGCGAATTGCGGAGTGAAGGG
>NC_062205.1:2097724-2100224 GCF_912470025.1 Vespa velutina
TCATTCCATCTTGGAACGCCGTAATTTATTACAAATTTTAATATTTATATTTATTAGTAAAAGAAAGGAAACAAAAAGAATCTTTCTTAGGATAAAATTCAAATTCTATTTTATTTTCCTTTTTTCCTTTTTTCCTTTTCTTTCTTTCCATTCGAACAAGAAATTGTCATCACAAACCAATAGTGTTCTCATTTCAAATAAAATCGTATATAAAACGATTGAAAGTTTTCCAATACGATAAGTTTTGGTTATAATAGAATAGAATAATAAATATGATTCCTTGATTAGAAAGTTACCCTTCTAGGCATACGCATTAAGTTTATTCATGCATGCATGGATTTAGTTTATTCATGCATGCACGTGTATATATATATATGGATACTCGAAATGCAATGAACGATTTTACAAGTATAATAGCATGACATTTCTTAATAAAAGTTCGATCAGAGGAAGGATAACACAGTTCAGTGATTAACGATTAATACGTGAAAATTACGTGATCGTGTTTGGAATTAAAACACCGTGAAAAATGATTTGACGGGGGGTTTCTTTATTTTTTTTTTCTTTTTCCTTTTTTTTTTTTGTTTTTCTTTGTATTTTTTTTTTTCCTCGACAGAAAGGAGGACAACTATCGAGATGTGAACGATCGATCATTTTACTATGATGTATACTCTTGTCATATTTGTTGCCCTAAAAAAAAAAAAAAAAAAAAAAAAAGATGCTGTTGAATATTTAACCCTTTAAATTAATCCCTTTAATTCGTTTTTTTTTTTTTTTTTTTTTTTTTTTAAGAGAAAGAGATAAATATAATAATAATAATAATAACGATAATAACATTGTCATTATTGTCTAATTAATTGTTTAGATATATCGATCCATAATAAATCATTATAATAATCTAGTCGTTTACACAATTTCCATTTTGATAATAATGGTTTATTTTTTATTATATAATTTATATATTACATATTTATATATATTATATAATTTAATATTATTATCTAATATTATTATAATTAAATATAAAATTTTATAATTATTATATAATATTTAAAACTACTATATAATATAATAAATATTGCATTATATAATTTATTATATTCTAAATAATCAATTAATTAATTAATATATATATATATATATATATATATATATATATAAAGTATTACAAATAATTTATTATCAATGAATAATTAATAAAAATAATTTATAAAAATATATATTATATGTAGTTACATTTTTCATCTCTTTTTTTGTGTATTTGTTTTATAGTTAATTATCATATAGCTATGATTATCATATAGATCGATCTACGATCACGTTTCAACGATCACGTTATAAGTCGCAATTTTGTAATGTATTAATGTCAATAATCAGAATTATTAAAGGATAAAGGATAAAAATAAAAATATAATAGAAAAATAAATAATTGAAGAAACGAAAGGACGAAACAACGTGACATTTTCATTATTACATATCACATGTTATCAATATTATATTTTATAAAAAGAAGCATAAAAATATAATCCTTTTTGAAACTTTCTGTCAAGACAATTAATATTTCCTTTGTATAAAAATAATATTTCTTTATTTGCAAAGTTCAATTTACATACACTTTAAATATACGTGTACGTAGAATTTAATGAAAAAAAAAAAACAACAAAAACAAAAAAAAAAAAAAACGGAAACAAAAAAAGAAAATAAAAAATAAATAAATAAATAAACAGTTAAAAAAAATATATCCATTTTTTCCAATCAATATAACAAATCCATAACGAAATTCTATTCGCAATCGATCTATTATTATTAAATTATTATTTTGTATTCGTTAAAAATAAAAAGAAATGAAAAAGAACAAAAGAATATGAAAGAAAGAAAGAAAGAAAGAAAGAAAGAAGGGAGGTGAGAAGTAAACTTTAAATATACGTGTACGTAGAATTTAATGAGAAAAAAAAACAAAAAAAAAAAAAACAAAAAAAAAGAAAGAAAAAACAAAAACAAAACAAAAAAAATAAATAAATAAATAAACCGTTAAAAAAAATATATCCATTTTTTCCAATCAATATAACAAATCCAAAACGAAATTCTATTCGCAATCGATCTATTATTATTAAATTATTATTTTGTATTCGTTAAAATTAAAACGAAATGAAAAAGAACAAAAGAATATGAAAGAAAGAAAGAAAGAAAGAAAGAAAGAAAGAAAGAAAGAAGGGAGGTGAGAAAGTTAAATATACGTGTACGTAGAATTTAATGAGAAAAAAAAAACAAAAAAAAACAAAAAAAAAAGAAAAAACAAAAACAAAACAAAAAAAGATAAATAAATAAATAAACAGTTAAAAAAAATATATCCATTTTTTCCAATCAATATAACAAATCCAAAACGAAATTCTATTCGCAATCGATCTATTATTATTAAATTATTATTTTGTATTCGTTAAAATTAAAAAGAAATGAAAAAGAACAAAAGAATATGAAAGAAAGAAAGAAAGAAAGAAAG
>NC_062205.1:2102724-2105224 GCF_912470025.1 Vespa velutina
ATCTCTCTATGGTCAACATTCAAATTCTTATGACTTTTATATTTTTTTTTTATTTTTCCTTCTTTTCTTTTTTTTTTTTCTTTTTTTTTTATTTCTTCAGTGTTACTTCATTTTACCATTATTTATTATAATTACGTTCTCCTTTATTACACAAAGTTTAGCGTCCTATATTTATTTACTTATTTATTTATTTATTTCTCAATTTGTTTTTTTTTTTTCGTAAATTATTTTTCCCCTTCATTTACTTACTTATTTATTTATTTATTTATTTATTCATTTTTCAAAATTATTTCTTTTCCTCTATTTACTCATTTATTTATTCATTCATTCTTTATTTTCTTACTTATTTACATATTTATTCATTTTTTGAAATTACTTTTCTTCTTTTATTTACTTATTTATTCATTTATTTATTTATTTATTTATTTATTTATTTATTTATATATAGCAAATATATTAGGTCATAGTATATATATATATATATACACGTTATTTTTTTTATTTATTTAGATCGTTGTTTGCCTTAGAAAAAAAGGTTCCAAGATTTTAATATCTGACCCCATACAGCAAGAGAGAGAGAGAGGGGGGGGGAAGAGAGAGAGAGAGAGAGAGAGAGAGAGAGAGAGAGAGAGAGAGAGAGAGAATGTGGCCCTAGTTTGCGTTTAATGAGCCTTATGTTGAAAGCGACCCTGAATGCACGTTCTTTTCCTCTCTTTCACTCTATCTATCTCTCTATCTCTCTTTCTCTCTCGATCCTACTTTTGAGGTTGGTTAGAAAATGGAGTTCCTTTTTTGTTCCCTGGCACTTTTCTTTCTACTTCGACGTCTTTTTCCATATATCTCGATTGACTCCAGAACTTGCGGCGATCTTTTTCACGTCGATTTGATTGATCGCATCGATCACGCTTTTTTAACATTCATCCCGCATACCCTTTCAACCAACCTGATTTCTTCCAACCCCCTGAAGTCAAAGGAATCAACGATTCTCTCTCTCTCTCTCTCTCTTTCTCCTTATTCCGCTGTAATTCTGATGTACCCCATTCCCTCATTCCTTCATCCCCTTACCACCATCCCACCCCCAACTCCCATCCCCACTACCCCGGATAACATCGCTTTTCGATTTAAACTCCGCGTTAAACCCCTTTGCATGGTTCCAAACCTACAAGCTCTAAGAGAATCGAAAGATTTATTTCGTCGATCGTACCAAAAGCCATTCGTTTTAAATCACCATGGATTTTTATCGTAAGTGAACGGTTAGACGATGATTTCCTCTCCCCACTATCGCCCCTCTACCCCCTCCACCGATACCAATTATTTTTCCGTATTTTTTTGTCATTGCTTTTCTTTCTTTTTCTTTTTTTTTTTTTTTTTTTTTATTCTCCCTCTATTTCCATAATCCATTATCCTTGTTCAATTTCGTAACGACACGTGAAAGTTATTTTATCGTATCTAATTTCTTTTTTATTTCTTTTTTTTTTTTTTTTTTTTTTTTTTTTTTTTTTTTATTTATTTATTTATTTCTTTTTTTTCTCTCTCTTGATACGTTTTATTGAATTTCTATATCAACGGAATAATTCGGATTGTTTGTTTAATATAAAAATAATTTGAGAAAGTTGATTTTAAATGAAACCTAAACGTTAATACTTAGTACTGTACTCTAATTATATTTGCATATCATAAATTTATACCTATAGTTTCGTATAATTATTTGTAATAATTATTTATTTATAAAGAACGAAATAAAAATAAAATCGTAATTGTAACGTTTCAATCGATGCCATTTATAATTAATTGACTTATATTTTGATTCAATTAACAATGAAAATATAATAAATTAACGAAATAAATATTAAATTGAATATAAAGACATGAAGGAGGATTGAAAAAAGAAAACAAAAAAAAAAAAAAAAAAAAAAAAAAAAAAAAAAAGAGAAAAAGAAAAAAAATACAAAAAGAAAAAAAAAGAAAAAGAAAAGACAGAAAGTGAAAAATTAAATCAATATTATAAAGAAATTTTGATGAAGTATCTAGTTCCTCCATTTTTTCTTTTTTTTTTTTTTTTCTTTCTTTTCTTACGTTCCTCTAAAGAAACTTTTACGTTTCAAATAAATACAAATACGGAAAAAAATTCATGTTCATCAATATATTCATCGTTACGATGTGACCATTATGAATTTATAATGGCAAACGTAAGATCTTTTATTGGTGTTAAAGAAAGAAAAAAAATAAAAAATGAAAAAGAATTAAAACAAAAAAAAAACAAAAAAAATAATAAAAGAATAAAAGAACAAAAGACGTAAGTACAGATTCCAATGTATTTGAACGATATATATATATATATATATATATATATATATATATATATATATATAATGAGAATGTTCGTATATGTATCTGTGTGTCTATATATATGTGTGTTTGTAACGTAAATGTGTGTGTTTGTGTCAAAAGTGTAGGATAGAAAATTCTGATACGCCAAAAAGCAATTCCTACCCGACAT
>NC_062205.1:2110224-2130224 GCF_912470025.1 Vespa velutina
ATCAATGACTGTAATGTAAAAAATAAAGAAAATAAAGAAAATAAATAAAGAAAGAAAATAAAGAAAAAAAAAAAATAAATAAAGAAAATAAAGAAAATAAATAAATAAATAAATTTGCCTAAATTATACATACATTATTCGTTTTAAAATATTTCGAAGGTTTTCTTTCTTTTTTTTTTTTTTTTTTTTTTTTTAACTTTCTTCGATAACAAAATAAATATTATTTATAATAATATCTCGAATATAATCATTGTAACACATAATGCGAATGTGATTAAGACGTTAAAAACATTTAAACGAAATGGAGTCAAAATTGAAATCGTTAATTGGACTTTTTTATTATCGTCCAAGAGTTAAATTAAAAATCAATTCGTGTTTATTACGAGCGTCATTAAAGTTATTAAAAATATATATATATATATATATATATATATGATAAATTTCTAATTTGTGAAAAAAGAAATAATAATAATAATAATAATTATTATTATTATTAATTATTATTATTATTATTATTATTATTATTTTATTTTCTTTTTTTTATTTTTTATTTTTTATTACATCATTAGATTACAACGTTATAAAGACATGTAAATGATACGTATGTAATAATAATATCAAATTAATTTTCTTTTTTTCTTTTTCTAACAGATTCCAAAAGATTTTTCTTCTTTCTCTTTCTCTTTCTCTTATTTTATTTTTTATTTATTTATTTTCTTTCGTTTTATTTTGTATTTAATTCCAATTGTTATTTCAAAGAAAAAAATGTATACTAATGAGACAATCAACGTGATCGAATCAATCGATAAATATAGATGTAAGAGAACGATAAATGAATATTAATTGTACAATATGTAGGAAAAATATTAGAAAAAAAATTAAGAGGAACAAAATTAGTCAAGGATATACGTAATAATAAGGGAAAGTTTTTAAAACTGATTATAAATTGTTCTTTTAACAAAAATTTATTTAAATCTATTTTAAGTTACGAAGAATATAAAAGTACATTATTTTTCTTTTTCATAACTTTTTAATACTGAGTGACTTTAAAACAGAAAATTTATTTTCATGTGAAGAGATTCATAAACAGATGATGAAACAAAGAAAACCGAGAAACTTCTGATAGAAGGAAAGAGAGAGAAAGAGAGAGAAAGAGAGAGAGAGAGAGAGAGAGAGAAGTGGAAAAGAGACAGTGATAGATAAATATTTTTTATTTACATTTAATTCAATTAAAGTGCTTATATGTAATTTGTTAGAAATATTTTCAAGCGTTCGTAACATACCAAATTAAGAATCTTGGGTATCATAAAAAAAAAAAAAAAAAAAAAAAAAGAAAAAATGAAAAGAAAAAAAAATGAGAAAGTAATCATAAATTACAAAAAGTAATTAATTACAATTAGGATTATAATATATATATATATATATATATATATACATATATATATATATATTAATTATAATTAACAATGATTTATATATATATATATAATATAATATATATATTATAATATTATATATATATTAATGATATAAGATTGTTTATGATATATACATATATGTATATTTACATTACATTACATACATACACATATATATATATATATATATATATATATATATATATATATGTTAATTCTGTCATGAATTGTTCAATAGACAATATTACAGTTGATTTAATCATTTGATCCTCTCATCGAGGATACACATATGTACACATACACACACATATGCTCTGTCTCTCTCTCTCTCTATATATATATATATACATATATATGCAGAGAGAGAGAGAGAGGGAAATAGAGGTTGTGTATCTTCGTAGAGGATCCCTGACAGTGGTTGTTGTAAGCTTCTTACAGGACACGATAGTTCGTAGAAAGAAGAACTTTTCGTAAATTTGTCTGGCACGTAATCCAACCGCAGCGCGTAAACCGCATCGTGAAGGTTTATCACATCGAAGTGGGATTTTCGTGAGGATTAATACGATTTCGCGGTAATTGGAAGCACGAGCGGCGCACCGGTGGTGGCGGATCGTCGAAATTACGCCCTGTGACTGTACCCAGAGTTTCTAAAGAGAAAGGGAGAGAGAGAATGGGAAGAGAGAGAGGAGAGAGGGAGAGAGAGAGAGAGAGGGAGAGAGAGAAAGAGAGGGAGAGAGAATATTGGCCTGGCCTGTTCTGTACGTCTGTGTTAAAGAGAGAGAGCGAGAGAGAGAGAGAGAGAGAAAGAGAGTGGGAGGGGGGGTGGTGAGAGGATGAAAACGTTGAACCGAAGGTGGTCCCACCAGCTTTCGACGTATTACAGATAAATAGTATCGCAGTTCGCTCGCGTTAATTATCAGACAGGATAAATTATTCTAGAGAATGGAGTTTGTATTCAATGGTAGCTTTCGATGTTGTGTCGCGTTTTCTCCGTGAATTAAGAACAATGGGACGATGGTATTATTCCGAGAGAAAGAAGAATACGATATAGTTAGAGGATAGTAAGCATTGTTTTACTAAACAATCCATTTCGATTAATGCTTCTATGGAAAATTATCTATTTATTATATATATATATATATACATAAATCAATGAAATGGTGTAGATTTAATATCGCAAATTTATTAATTTATTTTTTTTTTTTCGACAAATCGATTTCAAAATTTTAAAAATTCCACATCGAAGAAGAATAAAAAAAGGAAAAGATAATAATTAATTATTTAAAATAATATATATATATATATATATATATATATATATATATATATATATATATATATAATGTGTAAAATCTTTTTTCTTTTTTTTTCCTTCTTTAAATAACAGAATTAATAATGGACAGATATTTAAATCCATAGAAGAATTTTATATATATATATATTTTTTTTTTTTATATTATATTTATATAAATATATACATATGATGAATTTACACACACACACAAGCACACATATATATATACACACACGTAGAGATGACGTAAACAAATTGTTTCGATTTTCAATACAACGATATAAATTTTAATCGTAAAATAAATTTTTCACTTAACATCTTATTATCGTGATATTAATTATTATTATTATTATTATTATTATTATTATTATTATTAAACTATAATCGAACCTTTTGCCTATGGTATACTTTTTTTTTCAATCTAAAATAATTTCCATTCATGAACGAAGTCTTAACGAATAAAAGTAAAATATATAATAGAAATTTATATAAATGTAATCACCCAATAAATTTTCTAATCTCGCAAGACTAATTTACCACCCCTATTCTTCGACCCTCTTTTACGATTATTAAATCTATGAACGTATACGTACACATATACACACACACACACACATATTTATATATATATATATATATCGTTTTATCTAAATATTCTCCATATTGACTTGACTTTACTCAATTCGACTTGATTTAAAAATCTTTAAAACCGAATTAAAATTCCTTCACCGAATGCCAACGAAATAGAAATTCATTTTACAAAGTGTAGCCTTCTAACGCTTCAACGCGAATTTAACCGATAGAGAGAAAACTTAGCTTCTTCTTTTAACGTTTCTACGTAGCGACAGGTAATTTGTGGAAGAAATTTGAGATCCAAAGAGTGGAGGATAAAGGAGGGGGGGGCGGGAGTAAGGGATGGGTGAGGGAGCGAGGATTGCGTGAAGAGGGAAATGAGAGAGAGAGAGAGAGAGAGAGAGAAAGAGTAAGTTAAACTCGATCCTAATATCACATCCACCACCCTTCCCGCCCCTTTACAACTCTCCAAAGTTTCTTTTGTGTCGCTCATTATCTTTCCTATTTACACACACACACACACACACAAACACACCTCTCTCTCTCTCTCTCTCTCTCTCTCTCTCGTTTTTCTCTCGTTGAGAGGATATCTTTTTTCCCTTCATTAAATTCTTTTTTTTGTTTGTTTATTTGTTTTCATCTTTTCTTCCTCTTCCTCTTTTTCTTCTTCGTTTTTCGTCTTTCGTCCTTTTTTTCTAGCACTCCCAAGGTAAATAATAATTCCCATAAGAGATCGGAATTTTGTTGAATCGCGTGTTATGTGATTTAGAAATCCAAAAAAAAAAAAAAAGAAAAAGAAAAAGAAAAAAAGAAAAAGAAAAAGAAAAACAAAAAGAAAGAGAAATAAATGAATAAAAAGGGAAATAAAAAAAGGAAAGAAAGCTTTCGCACAACTCGTAATGGAATTTTGGTTCGTTTATGAGGATCAAATGAATGAAAACTATTCGTCTATTCGTGTTTATGAATGAATGAATGAACGAGAATGAAATGAAATGAAAAGGAAATACAAAAAAAAAAAAAAAAAAAAAAAAGAAAAAAGAAAATAAGAAAGAAAGAAAGAAAGAAAGAAAGAAAGAAAAAGGAAAGAAAAAAAATTAGGAAAAGAAACGAGTGAAGTTGGAGAGAAGAAAATAAAGAAGAAAAAATATTCAGATAGAAAAAGTGTGCATACGTGTGAGATCAAGAAAAAGAGAAAGAGAGAGAGAGAGAGAGAGAGAATGCGTGTAAGAAAGAGAAAGACAAAGATATAGTTCGAGTGCAACTTATCTTCGAAAGTTGATTCGATTTAACGCACGAATAACATCATAAAGCGAAAATAATTTCATGATAGTGTTACTTTAAAGCTAATACATCATCGAAAATCGTTCGTTCCATTAAACGTGGATCCGAGCGTGTTACAGGTAAATTAAATTATCCTAGATATTTAACGATCTAGTGAAAGATTTATATATAAAGCTTGGACAAGCAGGGACAATCTTCCAAGAATTATCTTCTATAACTTGAAATCATACGAATCGACGATCGTACTATCAAACTTCAACGAGAAAGTGATTTCGATTTATTCCACTCGATGAATTTTACGCTCGTTAGGACAGACAGACACAGAGAAAACGAAAGAGAGAGAGAGAGAGAGAGAGAGAGAGAGAGAGAAAGAGACAGAGAGAGATCAAGTGTGTATGTGTGTGTATGTGTATGTGTACGTGTATGAGCTTTTAACTTAGCGACTAAACGTATCTATCTTTCTCTCTCTCTCTCTCTCTCTCTCTCTCTCTCTCTCTCTATCTATCTATCGATCTATCTATTTATCTCATTCATTTTTATATGTTAATATTAAAACTTATTAGGGGATATATTTCATGTAAAATAATAAAATATTTAATAGCTTATCACATATATATATATATATATATATATATATGTATTTATTTAAATATAAATATATATATAAATTTATTAAAATCTATTTTTAATATGAATACCTACATACATATATATATATACATATTTATTTATTTATTATATTTATTTATTGATTTATATCAATATATGTATCCCCATAACAATTTATTCTATTTTCAAAAATTTCTTATTCCATTATTATACGTTTGTTATTTACTTTCGTTCTCCTATCATATTGACAATAACGATCTCGAAGTAATAATAATAATACATAGATAAGTATATTAAAATAGTAATATTCTCCCCACCCAGCCATCACTCCCATTCCCCCCTACCCACCCACCCACCTCTTGCCTACCTTCTATCCATTCACCCATCCATATTTATTATAGATAAAATGAATGAAACTCGAAATGTTCGGCTCGTAGGACATTTATTTCATTTCCTATCAATTATTTTCAATTTAATTTTAATTTTATCAAATTTAATCTCTTTCAACCTAATATCTCCTGACCAAACCCATCAACCACACACCCACCCAACCACACACCTATTCAACCACCCAACCACCCATCACTCTTCTATACACCCCGTCCATATTCACCCTGTTACTCTACTTCTCTATATCGTTTCGTTCAATACGCGAATATAAATGCGTCGAGTATTAAGTGTTTTTAATCACTTATCAAAGAATTTCGTTTAGGTATGTGAGAGCGGGAATGATGGGTGGGCGATTAAATGAAATTATTCTCGACGAGTATTATTTGTCCGGTGAAATAAATAAGGGTTTCTTTTTTTTCTTTCCTTTTTTTTTTTTTTTTGTTTTTTTTTTTGTAAATATACGCTCATTCATACGACATCTAACAACGTTTACTCGTACATAAAGTATTCAAAAAAAAAAAAAAAAAAAACAAAGATCGATATATTTTTTTTCCTGAATGACAAAAGTCCAATATCATCCACATTATGAATAATATGACGATCGAATAAGCCAGAGGAAAAAGGAAAAAAAAAAAAAAAAAAAAAAAAAAGAACAAAACAAAAATCGACCAAGGATCTTTCGTCCCTTTTTATTTAGACGAAAAAAAAAAAAGAAAAAGAAAAAACAATTAATTCCCTTCAACCGTCAGATATTTATTACAGATTTCTATATCCTGAATCAAACTATATAGCCGAACGTTAACTGTCGAAATCGAATTGAAATTGAAAGAAAAAAAAACAAAAAAAAAAACAAAAAAAAACAAAAAAAAAAGAAAAAACAAGAAAAGAAACAAAAAATCCATATATATTTTTTTAATTACAAAACCCCTATATTAACTACATTTTATTTTGAAAAGTAAATAACTCGGAGAAAAAGGATCGAAAAAAAAAAAGAAAAGGAGAACAAAAAAAAAAATATCCACATATATTTTTTCAATTACAAAACTCCAATATTATCCTACATTTTATACTATGAAAACGTGAATAAATCGGAGGGAAAAAGATCGAAAAAAAAAAAAGAAAAAAAGAAGAAAAAACAAAAAAACAAAACAAAGAAACAATTAACTCCCATCATTGTCAACTATCTATTAAAAATTTCTAATATCCCTGATCGAACTATATATATATATATAATGTAAATATCGAATCGAATCAAATTAAAAAAAAAAGAAAAAAAAAAAAAGAGAAAAGACGAGAAAGAACAAATCGTACGTAGCAGGGCAAACGGTCGTTCAGATAAGTACTGCGTAACCATAAATAAATCATCTCTCATAGTAGATATATACAGGGGGAGAAGTGGGGCAGGGGGGTTGGGGGTGGGATAAATTGGAGTGGTAGAGTAGAGAATAAAGAAAAAGAAAGAAGAAAAATAGATAGTGCGGATGGGTGCGTGGCTTAGAACGAGGTGGGAGGGGGGAAGGGAGAAAAATAGATCATCGATCGAGAACATTTGTATAGAGGGTTAAAACACCACTACTGTCAGGACTCGACAAAATGCTACGCTTTTACGAAGTCTGATAAGGGGACGGGAAGGGGGATTGAAGGAGAAGAGGAAACGAAGCTTAGGGGAATGACGGGATGGGGGAGGGGGGTGGCAAAAGGGAGGCCCGAAAACAAATTGCTAAATTGAACGCTTACGAATCACAAGGAGTTCTCGTGATTTTTCATTGTATGAATTGTGCGATCTCCCCTCCCCCCTTCCTCAACCAACCCCCTCTGTGTCCCTTCTATGTCCCCCTCCTATACCTATCTTCATCTTTCTCTATCTTTCTTCCTTCCTTCATTCGTTAGGACCAAACTACTGTAATCTATGGTAACACGCGTATAAGTCTACGGGGGGTGCGTATATCGTGGGGTGCGTAAATTACGATACGAGGGATGATTTCTCTAACGTACGATTAAAATAATTTTATACTTTACCACCACTGACTACTATTATTACTACTACTATTACTACTACTGCTACTACTACTACTACTACTACTACTATTACTACTACGTGATTTAATTTTTATAAACGTGTTAATGATTATAATATATATATATAGAGGGAGAGGGAAGAGAGAGAGAGAGAGAGAGAGAGAGAGAGAGAGAGAGAGAGAGAGAATGGGAATAATTCGAAAGAATGATTTTAATTGAACAATAATAAAATAAACAAAAAAAAAAAAAAAAAGTGTCATTCGACACTCGTAATTTATTTTTGCTTTTTTCTTTCTTCTTTTTTTCTTTCTTTTTTTCTTTTTTTTTTTTTTTTTTTTTTTTTTTGAAGCGCATCGAATTATCTAAAATACGACCGCGCTGCTGCTGCGGCCACTCGGCCATTTTTCATTTACCAGCAGCTCGATATAACAATTTTCTTTTTTTCTTTTCTTTTTTTTATTCTTCCTTTCTTTTTTAAATTACTTTTCCTCTTTTTTCTTTTGCTTTCTTTTTTTTTTTTGTTTTTTGGTTTTTTTTCTTTTTCTTTCGGAAATTAGAGCCGACATTCTCCTCACTCCCAACCTCATCTCCCACCCTCTCTCTCTCTCTCTCTCTCTCTCTCTCTCTCTTTCTCATAATAATAACTATAGGTTTCGATGAAATGTTAAATGACACGAACAGTTGGTATAACGTTTCCATATACCACTTATGTATGATTGTAATTTGAATTAAAAAAAAAAAAAAAATAAAAAAAATAAAAAAAATAAAAAAAAATAGGGACAAAAAGAAGTTTGATAATCGTGTTAAATTCTTTCTTTTGTCTTTCTAGCTTTGACATTAGAAAATATATTATGGAATATATATCGATCCATCTGTGATACGTCCTTGAACATTCTCTTTTTTTTTTCATATTACTTTTGAAATCAAACATATATATATATATATTTTTTTTTTTTTTTAAATAACTACGATAGATTTAGGTTCAATTACAAAAGATATATATATATATATATATATATATATGTTAAGGGAAGAAAAAGAAAGATCTAATTTAGGGTAGTAAAGCGTTATAGCTCGAAGGGGAAGACATTAGAAAAATCTCTATTTGCTGATGCACCCTCTTCATAGTGATATCATAAATAACATTTCGAATGGAAAAGTAGCATCCTCGTAAAAATTGGAAAACACTATCCGAGGGTGCCGAATGAGAATCTCTCCAATTTCGTAGATCTATAAGATCTATATATATATATATCTATAAATAAGGATGATTTCGTGCACCGACGGGCAAGTAGCGCGGCGTTTACGTTTTGATTTCGAACGTGATCTACGAGGTATTGGCCACGTGTACGGTGGTGACTTTTTGTCGATCGATAGGGTGGTATCACGAGAGTACACGCATTATTTACTAAGTCCTATCTAGGTAATAAAAGGGATAAGGAGTGATCGAAATAAGGGTCGAGATAAGATAATATATTAGAGGTAATTTTCTTTTTCTCTTTTTTGTTCTCCTTTTTTCTATTTCTATTCGTACAGAATTTACATAATATATTTTATCTTTTCAAGATAGAATAATTTTCTATGCGATATATATATATATATATATATATATATTATTGGATCGGATAATAATTAGATATAGATATATATATGTTTTCATCATTTAGAAGTAATAGAAATATGAAGAGAATTATTTTCTAATTTTTCTTTTTCTCGAAATAAAAATTCAACGAGTAACGATGAAAGAAAAATGTTGAATAACCGTAATCTCCACAAATTCTTTCGTCAAAATTTATAAAACAATTATAGAAATAATAAAGAACTGTACACACATACACACACACACACACATATATATATATATATATATGTATATATAATGAAATAGTTAAATTGGGAATAGTTCATCTGTTTATATATCTTTTCCCTTTGTTCTAAGAAATATTTCAAACAAACATGAAACTTCTATTTTCTGAGAGAACGAATCTCGGGCATTTCGTTTCTACAGATACGAACATTAAAATCGTTTAAAGTCTATTTGGAAGAGTAAGGACAAAAGAAAATGAGACAGAGACAGAGACAGAGAAAGAGAAAGAGAAAGAGATAGAGATAGACAGACAGAGATAGCAAGAGAGTGGATAGAGTGAGAGTAAAGAGAGTGTGAGAGTGAGAGAGAGAGAGAGAGAGAGATAGTTCTCTTCCTCTAACTAAAATCGAATCGAAGTTCGTTCGAGTTTCAGCGAGTCGTGACAAAGTGTAGCGAGCTTGAGATCGCTCGAGCAGAATAATTCCGGCGTTACCCGTACTTCGTAGTAACCGGCGTTTTAACACAAAAGGGCTGGGCGACGGATGGATGGGGTGGTTGTGTGTAAGGGCGCGCGCGCGCGCGCGCGTGCCTACTTGCTTGCCTGCCCACGCGGTTATTCTCTTTTCGTCTGTACGATGGTCGGTAAGGGAGAGAGAGAGAGAGAGAATGAGAGAGAGAGAGAGAGAGAGAGAGAGAGAGAGAGAAAGGCTGTCGCAAGCACCGCTCGATTTCCATTCGAGGGAAATCGGACGGAAGGTCACACGGCTAGTGTTAAATTAGCCGTGCGGAATGAAGCACGACGATGAAGAAGAAAATGAAGAAGAAGGAGAAGAAGAAAAAGAAGAAGAAGATGAAGATGTAGATGAAGATGAAGTAGAAGAAAAGGAGAAGAAGAAAAGGAAGAAAGAGAAGAGGAAATAGAAGTAGAGATAAAGGAAGAGGATGTACAAGAGAGGATGATGATAAAGTAGAAATTTATTCGTCGTCGTCTTCGTCGTCGTCGTCGTCGTAGTCATTGAGAGAAAGAAAGAGAGAGAAAGAAGATTCTAACAGAAATTACGGACTTCTAATCGGTCTTCTCTAAAACTCGCTATGACCGAGTGAAATGGGATATAAAATAAGAATAAAAATATAAATAAAGAAAAAGAAAAAGAAAAAAGGAATAAAGTGAAAGAAATATATATATATATATATATATATATATATATATAAATAAATAAATGAGTAAATAAAATGAAACGAAGGGTAGTAATACAAAGGGTGGGTATAAAAAATCTAAGAAGAAGGTTGATCATTTCTTCTTATGCTCCAATTCAGGCTCCGATTTTATTCTTTCTATCTCTTTCTCTCTCCCTCTCTCTCTCTCTCTCTCTCTCTCTCTTTTTTTTTCTTCTTCTTTTGCTTTGTACGATGGAAGGGCGGAAAAAGACGAGAGAGAGAGAGAGAGAGAGAGAGAATCGTCGAGAGAATCGCTTCCTTGGAAAACGAGGGTTTTTCGTAATTTCCCGAGGGTGAAGCACCGAGAAACGTGCCGATGTCGTCTTCGTCCTCGTACTTGTCTTTCTCTCTAACCATCCCTCCTTTCACCCTCACACTCACCCCTCACTCCTCACTTTCTTCTAACGTCTCGTAGAATACTCGTATAGTTCAGCTAGTACAACGAGAGAGAGAGAGAGAGAGAGAGAGAGAGAGACTGCTAATGTTTCGTGTCGTACAACAAATAATAACAATAGAAAAATGTTAAACCATAGGAGTAAGTATTTTGCATGTAAAAAGGAAAAGGTTTAAAAAAAAAGAAAAGGGGGGGGTGGGGAGGAATGGAGGGGAGGATAGAGAGAAAGAACAATGCAAGGAAAAAAAAAAAATTATCCTTAAATTTTCAAATCGCGTTTCTTTTTTTTTTTTTCTTTTTTTCAATGCCCATTATTTTTTCACACTACATCACATTTATGTGATCGATATATGTGAACGATAATATGGACAATTAATAATCGTTTCATTACTATAACATTGTTTCGTTCCTTATTTTTGTTTTTTCTTCTTTCCTTCCTCTTTTCTTTTTTTTTTTTTTCTTTTTTTTTTTTTTTTAATTTTTAATCCAATTCCTGTTTTTCTTTTTCCTTTTTTCTTTTTTTTTTTTTTTCTCTCGAAACATTATTCGTTTGATTCAAGAATATTCAATGAAATTGATTATTACAAACTAGATAAAGTAATACGAGTGTGATTTACTTAGATTACTATAATTAAATTATTTTCGCTAGAATGACGCGTTAAACGGGGTGAATCGAGTTAAGAGATAGTTAAGAATAAAATAATTCAATTAACGGTGATACGCAATTAAATATGATCATGGTATTAATTAATTAATTAACAAGAATAATAATAATAATAATAATAATAATAATAATAATAATAATAATAATAATAATAAGACTTATTGTTTGAGAGAGAAAATAAAAATGGAAGGAAAGGAAGAAAAAGCAAAAACAATAAAACGGGAAAAAAAGAGAGAGACAAGAGAAACAAACGAGCAAAAAAAAAAAAAGAAAAGAAAAAAAAAGGAAAGAGAAAGAAAAAGAAAAAGAAAAATAAAAAGAAAAAGAGAAAGGGAAAAGAGGAACAAAAAAATAATTAAGAGAGAAAAAAAAAAAAAAAAGGAAAAGTAAGAAGAATAAAACGATTCGTCGTAAAAGTAATAAGTTCGTTGTAAGTTCCGTTCTAAGTTCCGTTGTAAGTTTGTTGTAAGTTCCGTATACAGTGAACGGTCCCCGTCGATTGAATGTTACGAGTAGAAAAAAAAGAGAAGAGTAACGATAGAACGTATGTACGCGAACGAACGGATGGTTGTTGAGGGGTAGAAAGGGGGGAGGGGCTGGGGTAGGGGATAGAAAATTCTCTTGGTTTGGTCCAATTCGAAAAGGGAAGAGAAGAAAATTCCTTAGGGATGGAACGGAAAGAATGGAAGAAAACGGAAAAAGGGAGGACGGCTAATCCATTCCATTTGCAATGGTGGCTTTCGTCTACCCCACCCACCCTTTCTCCCTCTCTCTCTCTCTCTCACCCTCTCTCTCTTTATCTCTCTCTCTCTCTCTCTCTCTTTCGCTATAACAGTTAGAAATGCATTTTCCTTTTCTAATTTCTCTATCTCTCTTTTTTCTATTTTCCCGATTCTCTCTCTCTCTCTCTTTTTATTTCACGATAGTTGGAGAATCAAGGTCCTTAAAGACCTCTTATCTAACGTGAAAAGAAATGATCCTTCTCTCTCTCTCTCTCCCTCTCTCTCTCTCTCTCTCTCTGTGTGTGTCTTTTTTAATTCCTTTTTCTTTTCTTTTTTCTTTCTTTTCTTTTTTTCTTTTTTCGACATAACTAACTTGTCGCCTCTGAAACAGAGAAAGCAATCTCCGAGGGGTTTAACTTGGCCAAAAGCAATTCCAATGATTTCACGGATTCTCGCGACGTATCCCGCGAACGAGAGGCACCTTTTACCTCTGAACGAATGAACTTCGCACGAGTGTACGTACGAAATGGCATGGTATGTATGTATATAACTCCTCCCTCTCTACCCACCTAACACCCTACTTTTACATACGCATATATATATATGTGTGTGTGTGTGTGTGTGTGTGTGTGTGTGTGTGTATGTATATATAGGGTGAAATTTTAGACAGGTTAAAAACTTCTTCAAATTATTTTCAAGATCGATCATGTAATATTTCTCTTTCTCTTTCTTTCTTTTTTTCTTTTTGTTTTGTTATTTTCCTTTTTTTTTTCTTTTCGAGAGAGAGAGAGAGATAGATAGAAATAGAGATAGAGAGAGAAAGAGGGAGAGAGAGAGGAAAATTATCTACTTTTTCTAATTTTACAATCTCAAGAAAAAGAAAATAATAATAATAATAATAATAATAATAATAATAATGATGATGTTGATGATGATGATGATGATGATGATGATGATGATGATGACGATGATATCGTAATGGATTTAGAGAAATAATAATAGATCTTTAAATATCATTTAAAATCTTTTTGAGTGACAATAGGGTAACTTTTGTTCCACCCTATACATATGTACATGCATGCGATATATATATAGATATATATATATGTGTATGTGTGTGTGTGTATGTGCGATGAGTGAGAGATAATATGCAATAGCCGAGTTATTCGTGCGAGTTCGATAGGATTTCGAATACGCCAAATTCCTCCCTCTCTCTCTCTCCTTCTCACTCTCTCTCTCTCTCTCTCTCTCTCTGTTTCTCTCGATAAGCCGCTTTAAAGGATCATCCTCTCACCGTTTTTTAACGATATTTTTCTTCGCTCGTTAGAGCTCAGGATTATTGTTATAGCACTGATCATTCTCCCTCTCTCTCTCTCTCTCTCTCTCTCTCTCTCTGTCTGTCTGTCTCTCTTTTTTTTTTTGATACTCACGCACGCTTTCGTTTTTTCTTCTTTTCATTTTTCTTCATCTTTTCTTTCTCTCCCTTTCTTTCCTTTTTTCTCTCTCTACTCGACGATCATTTTTTTGGTCAACGTCTCTTGTTCACTCCAATGCAGTTCTCTTCCCAATTCCAATAATTCCAACGCTTTGCCGTATACTTTGAATTAATTTAGATACGTACATTGATAAATTTAAAAGTAATCGCGAAAAATATAGTACTGATCGTATAATATTTTCTTTTTATTTCTTTATCTTTTTTCTTTTCTTTCCTTTTCTTTTCTTTTCTTTTCTTTTCTATTACCAAAGAGAGCTTCTTCATCGTACGCGAATCGACATTATCGAGATAATAATAAATAAATAATGTTCGTTCGAAAAAAAAAAAAAAAAAAAAAAAAAAAAAAAAAAGGAAGAAAAAAATAAAAAAACAAAAAAAATATATCTCTCGGATCGATTGATCTTTATTTACAATTGGAATGATAATCGGTTAGTAAATGATTTATAGAAAAAAAAAAAAAAAAAAAAAAAAAAAAAAAAAGAAAAAAACGAGAAAGAAAGAAAAAGAACTATTCGTTAAAAAAAGAAAGAAAGAAAGAAAGAAAGATGAGAAAAAAAGAAGCAAAATTTGTTTAGAAATATGTTTATATAATATATCGAATAAATTGCTATTCAATGAACGATAGATAGAAAATAATATGTGTTTTAAATAAATATATATATATATATATATATATATATATATATTTATCTCTTCATTATTTTTGTTATTTACTTGATAACATTCGAAATAATGAAAGTTTCAGAACGGAAGGAAACGGAGATTTCGTAGTTTGATTCGATGAACGAGACGACAACACAGTTTGTCGTCTTAACGAAAAAGTTTCTTTCCTTCGTCACGGTGTTGATTATAATGAAAGAAAGAGAAAGACAGAGATAGAAACAAACAGAGACAGAGAGAGAGAGAGAGAGAGAGAGAGAGTGGGGGAAAAGATAGATAGATAGTGAGAGAGAGAGAGAGAGAGAGAGAGAGAGAGAGAGAGGAACCACTGGGGTGGGGATGAGGAAAGGTGACTTTCATGAAAGAGAGTAGAGTAGCATTTCGAAATGGGAGAACACAATCTTAGCTTCGCGAAGGTTAGAGATCGTACATTCGAAAATTGTGCTTCTCTCCAAGTTAGTGCATATATATATATATACTGGCATCAGCATCAGCATCAGCATCAGCATCAGCATCAGCATCAGCATCAGCATCAGCATCAGCACCAATACCAACATCAACAGTAAGTAGCGACAACGCTTTAAGTAACGCGCGTCTGTTACGGGCATAAAGCGCGTTTCCACGGCAAAGTACACCAAATGCGGGAGTACTATCGTAATGGAATCTATGGAAACGTCGTAACAGTACAAACAACAAGGAGAGACTCCTTCTCCTCCCTCTCCTCCCTTTCCTCCTCCTCCTCCTCCTTCTCCTCACCGTTTACACCTCACTCTTGTGAGTGAAAAGTTCTCTTTTCCTTGGATTTCAAAGAAGGAGCCAAAAAGAGACAGATAGAGAAAGGGAATGAGAAAGAGAGAGAGAGAGAGAGAGAGAGAGAGAGAGGTTTAGCGAAACATGTCTGTCGTCATCTCTCTCTCTCTCTCTCTCTCTCTCTCTCTCTCTCTCTTTGTCTTTCATTTTCTCTGTCTCTCTTTCTCACTGTATTTCTCTTTATTCCTTGATCTATATCCTTCTCTTTTCATTCTCTTCGTTAATTTCTCAATGAAGAATTTCAAATTATATATATCAATAAAGAGAAAGAAATAGGAGAGAGAGAGAGAGAGAGAGAGAGAGAAATGTTTCGATTATTGATTCTTAAAGAAAATATAAACACGACGTTGTATTTCCATTCGATAAAACTTTCAACGTAACTTTCTAATTGTCTTCTCTCTCTCTCTCTCTCTCTCTTTCTCTCTTCGTTTTACATACGTACATTTACAATAGTAAAATATAATCTAATCGTTTTAACATTACTTTTATTTTCAATAAAATAATAAAATTTCTAATCGATTTATAATATTCATTTATATAATCAAAGTCAATTTATAAAATTAAATTATATTATTAAACGTTCGTATTCGTATACGTTTGTACGTTAAATAGAAATTAGATATAAATATTGGTATTTTCTATTGTTTTTTCAATTAAATATAAACAAAAATGTTTGTTTACGTAACGATAGAACAATCTATTAATCTTTTATACGTACATACGTATTGGTACATACGTATCATTATAAATCTATTTATCTATTCATCTAACAAATTATCTTCTTCAACGATCAGATTTTAATCGTTCTGACAATCGTTTTATACTGTAGATGATAGAATTTTAATCGACTTATTATACCGTTTCAAATATCACCTGTACATCCGCCTCTCGTTCATTGATAAACGTTATCGCTCTCTCTTTTTATATATATATATATATACAAGAAAGAGAAAGAGAAAAAGAGAGAGAAAGAGAGAGAGAGAGAGAGAGAGAGAGAGATAGAATATATTTCAATTTTTCATCGCCAAAGAAAATAGATAGATAGATAGATAGATTAGATAACGTTTTATATACATTGATAAAAACTTTTCATCTTTCATTTACGAAATTATATTACGATCTACGTACGATACTTAATCGAATCATTTTCGTTTTAATTGGTTCGTTCAATAAAATTTATACTATATACGTAACATTAGTTTCGTTTAAAACGAAAAGTTATATCGAATTTGAATCGACGTAATATATCAATTAAAAACACGTTTAATCCATTAATATGATATCTCTTCGTCTACGTTGTCTACGACCTTTGGCCTCTGGCTTCCTCGAAGCATCTTATCCATTCTTTCCTTATCCACTCACCCTCTCCTCACCCTCGTCCCTCATCGGTATCTACGATCAATTGATCTTCATGCTGTAAGTATTAAAACGTGACTATAGAAGAATTTAATTAATCCGGATGATCGGACGAATCATAGTCAACGATTTAAAGGAAAGTTTGGAAATTGTTAGACCATAGGAGAATATCTCTGATCCTAAAGGAGATTAAAACGGACGCTTTACTCCTCTGAAATCTCGAATCGAATGTATGTGTGTGTGTGTGTGTGTGTGTGTGCGAGCACGCGTATGTGTGTATGTGTATCTGTGTCTACGTCTTTGTCTGTTTGTATGTCTCTCTCTCTCTCTCTCTCTCTTTCTCTCTCTCTCTTTCTCTGTGTATGTGTGTGTGTGTGTTCTCGTTCGTGTTAAATTGCTTGCTAGTTACTTTGGATTAATTTCATGGAACTCTGCCTCTCTCTCTGTCTCTCTCTCTCTCTCTCTCTCTCTCTCTCTCTCTCTCTCTCTCTCTCTTTCTTTCGGTCTTGAAAAATAAATTGTTAAGAAAAGGATGAGAACATTTCTCTTAGATGCCATAACGAAACTCCTTAGGCGATCTTCGATGAAAGAGCTCGGGCCTATTAGGAGTACCATTTCCGAGATTCTGATTAATTCACGGCAAAGAAGGAAATGCAATGGCTGGCATACGGGAGAGAAATGTATATAGGTATATACATATATACATATATACATACATACACGTACACATACAGTTAGATAAATAGAAAGAGTGAGAAAGAGTAAAATTCGTCGACTCGATTTCCTTTAGATTAATGTCTCAACTACCCCCTCCCCACTCTCCTTACCTTACCACCTAATTCCTTTATTCCTTAACGAACCTTCCCCCTTTATCCTTTAACCCTCATCCCACAACCCTTATTCCCTTTTAACCTCTTCCCGTTTTTTCTTTCTTTTTTTTTTTTTTTTTCCTTTAAATACCAGAGGATTACATTAATTAATCGCAAGGCGAACAATTTGAAAATCTGTGATTTCATCGAGAACGAATTTAAACGAACGACAATGGAATGAATTAATTTTCGATATAATCGATAAATAGAATCACGTTCGATGATACAAAATCTCTTTTTCTCTTATAAGCTTGTTAAATGAAAGATTTATTCGATCTTAAACTTGAAATTAAATAAGTCGTAATAGGGATTCGTTGAGAATTGCATTTAGTTACCCCTTAATATTCTATTCTTCGTTTTAAGGGATAGAAAAAGGAAGAAAGAATTTATATTACGTAAATTTAAATATTACGAAATCGTTAGAAATTTACTACGACGTTTAGAATTTAGCATAATAATAATAATAATAATAATAATAATAATAATAATAATAATAATAATAATATTAGATGGACCGGAAAGTAATGTCGTTTCTGGGCATGTCGATATTTGATTGTTAAAAATTGTTAAAAATTGTTAAAAATTTATTCGTTTGAATTTAATTTCAGAAAGCGACATTACTTTCCGGTCCACCTAATAATAATTTTTATTATAATAATAATAATTATAATAATAATAATAATAATAATAATTATTATTATTATTATTACTTATTAATATATTTTATATTTGACATATTAATATATTTATACATATTAATAGTTATAAACATAATAATAATATTAACAATCATTATTATAATAATAATAATAATTATAATTATTATTGATATTGTTGTATCAATATTATTTCTAATGTTTATATTTGATAAAAACTTATAGAGGGTTTTAAATTTAAGAAGAAGAAGAAAAAAAAAAAGAAACAAGAATAAATGAACAAATAAATAAATAAATAAATAAATAATAATAAAGAAAAAACAAATCGTAAGTTTGTATTTTCGCATTATCCTAAATAGACACCAATAGGGATAAATATAAGTATATTATTTATATTTATATACACACTTACACATACATATATGTATGTGTGTGTGTGTGTGTATATGAAAGTTATGTATTTCCTTGAGAAAAATAACGTAGATTTTTCAACCGGATGGAGCCCATTTACGGATTTATTTTACCTTCGGAGTTTATATATCGATCTTATCTTGGAAAGCACTGGCATTCCTGCCGATTGCTTGGCTGGCACTCTGGCTTCTTCTTAATGGCGTAAAGTGCGATCGAAATGGCTCCTATTCGTCTAGTTTTACCACGCTTGGTTCGTTCAAACGTAACATAACGAAACGAAAGGCCGTGTATTAAAATCATTTGAATTTTTTTTTTTTTTTACATTCTCTTATTTCTTTCTTCTATTTGTTTATTCGCTTATTTATTTTATTTTATTTATTTCATTTATTTATTTTTTCTTTTTTTTTTTTTTTTTTCTCTAAATCGACGGGCCAAACGAAGAAATATAATAGCTTCTTTTTTTGTTTTCTCTCTCTTTCTTTTTTTTTCTTTTTCTTTTTTTTTTTTTTTTTCTTCTTTTTATCGTCAAAAAGTTTTAACGCCGTCGAGAAGGATCGTAAATATGTAATTTCAGTATTTTCAATAAAAAAGTTACTAGGTTGTAGTTGTTCGCTTAGATATAAAATACTGAACGCTTTTACGATATAAATATAATATATATATATATATATATATATATATATATATATATATATATATAAAAAAAAATAAAAATAATAATAAAAAAACGAAAACAAAAAAAAAAAAAAAAAACAAGAAAGAAAGGGATACTATACACGATTTTATTTATTTAGATATGAGATACGAAATATTTTCAAATAAAAGGAAAAAAGAAAGTACCATAAAGTTATTCATTTCGATACTACTAGTAGGATATCAATTATTTTTTACTTTCTAATATAAAATACAACGGCCTATTTTATTTACTCTTACATATATATATATATGTATATATAAAATACCTCAAAAAATTTTCGATATAAAAAGAAAAAAGAATACTATATAACGTTGTTTATTTAGATATACGAGATATGCGAAACATTTTCAAATAAAAAATAAAAAAAAAAAAAAAGAAAAGAGGAAAAGAGAGTACTATAAAAATTTTTATTTAGCCAACCATAAAATATCAATTATATTTCTTTTTTTTTTTTTTTCTAATACAACAATACGATACCACACTATATAACAATAGAATATTTTATTTATTCAAATATAAAATATTAAACGTTAAGATAAAAAGAAAATATATATATAAATAAATAAAAAAAAAAGAAAAAAAAAATAATAATAATAATAAAAGAAAAAGGAACACCGACGTTATTGATGCGAACGTACGTAAACGACGAAAAAGAAA
>NC_062205.1:2135224-2147724 GCF_912470025.1 Vespa velutina
CCTCTTCTTCTCGTTTGTTCCTTCTCTTAAATGTTTTACATACATGAGCAAGTATATACATTTTACATATTAAGGACGAAGGTATCCACCGTAAGTGGAAATTTATTTTAATTGCTCCTTTTAATTAATGATTTTAAGGAGGGAAAGGAAAGGAATAAAAAAAAAAATTAAAAAGTAAAAAAAATAAGTAAGAAAAATGTTACAAATTATTCATTCGATGATTAAGACTTGATACATATTTTTATGTGATCACTTAACTTGTATGTACGTACGTGTGATTTATACGTAATTTATATATACGTTCATTTAAAGATATTTAAATTTCTTCACATAAAAATAAATTAACATTATTTTGTTTCCTCTTTTATAAATATATATATATATATATATATACATAATTAAAAATTGATTTTGATTAACGTAATCGAAACAAAATAAAAAAAAAAAGAAATAAATAAATAAATAAATAAACAGAAGAAAAAAAAAAAAGAAAAACGTAATCACGTCAAATTATGTGCTTATCCATTGAATTTTTGAATTTTTGTGGGGTAACAAATTTTTATTACGATCATTCCAGTCCCAAGTAAAAATGATCATTATCATTGCTATCACTATCATTATCGTTATCATTATCATTAACATCGTTATTATATTCCTGGTATGACAAGGAAACGAGGAAGAAGAAAAGTATCCGAGAATAAAAAATTAATGTCGATGAAATAAAATGTACTTTTAAGAACAACAACGTTATAATTCTTATTGATTGAAAGGTCCCCCCCACTCCCCCATTTTTATAATCGAATTTATTGTTGCTGAAAAGAAAAGAAAAAAATCCGAAACAAAAAAAAAAGAAAAAAGGAGAAAAGAAAAAGAGAGAGAAAAGGAAAAAGAAGAATAAAAAGAAAGAAAAAGAAAAAAAGGAAAAAGAAGAGAGAGAGAGAGAGAGAGAGAGAGAGAGAGACGAAAAAAAGCAACGAAGAAAAATTGGACCGATCGAAAGTTTGCGTGGCTAGTTGGCTAAACGTGCATGGTACGGCTGGTATCCGGATTAAAAATTGATTCTAAAAAGCTTTATCGGATAAGAAGCTTGGTGAGTGACTGAGAACTAGAGAGAGAGAGAGAGAGAGAGAGAGAGAGAGAGAGAGAGAAAGAGGAACCTCATAGACCTGAGGGTTGGTTGAAAGGACGAAAGCGAGTGAGGAGGAGGAGGTGGTGGTGGTGATGGGGGAGGGGAGGGTTTGCAAAAGGGGTTGGAAGTAAATTTACATTCTCGGTGTGCCGTTTTAATTCGAGCCTCTTGTGCCTGAGGGCATCGACTGGTCTTGCGAGAAGTGAGTTAGCGAGTACGAAAGAGAGAGAGAAAGAGAGAGAGAGATAGAGAGAGAGAGATAGAGAGAGAGAGAGAGAGAGAGAGAGAGAGAGAGAGTAGAAGCTTTGCCAGCCTCGGAGACATAATTTTGAGGCAATATTTGCGGAATACATAGATTTTGGAGCCGTGAAGGCGGATTGGGTTTACGCGGCCGTCCTCGTACGCGAACTGGGTTAGCTACCGTACGATTCTGTGACGTCACTATGCGGCAACCTAGTTTAACAAACCGGGGCTCAAAGTCCCCTCTCGAGTTCACTGGCGAGAGGGTGTCACGGATATATAGAAGGGTGACTTGCGCCCCGGCCACCCCCTATATAGCTGACAATGCGGTAAACTGCGAGTTTCCTCTACCATCTCCACCCTCTTACCCTCAGCTCCCTTACCAACTATACCACCACTACTACCACCATCACCACTACCACCACTATCACCACTACTACCTCGATACCGTGACTCCTACCCCTTATTCACGACAAGAGCTCGGTCTGTTTCTCGCCAAGGACGCGAAAATCGCAGATTCTCGCTCTCTACTCTCTCTCTCTCTCTCTCTCCCTCTCTCTAGCTCTCTATCTCTTTCTCTATCTCTATCTCTATCTCTATCTCTATCTTTCGTATCCTGCTTTGCTGTCTCTACATCCAATCCAACTGACATACACACATATATCTATACATACAGAGAGAGAGAGAGAGGAGAGAGAGAGAGGAGAGAGAGAGAGAGAGAGAGAGAGAGAGAGAGAGAGAGAGAGGGAAAGAGAGAGAGAGAGAGAGAGGTTCTGGCTCAGATCTCTTGACTACGACTTTACACCATAGCTTTAAATTGTCATGTATGTACATACATATATATATATATATATATATATATATATATATATATATGTATATATGTATGTATGTATGTATGTATGTATATGTATGTATATATGTATGTATGTATGTATGCGATGAGATCGACGACATTTCGAACATTCAATAAAATGAAATTTCTTTTCAACGTTAAACTTCGATGGAGATCTTTCCTTTTTTCTTTTTTTTTTTTTTTTTTTCTTCCAAAAATTATTGACTCGAAAATTTCGAAAAGAAAAGAAAAGCAATATAAAAGAAAATAAAATGAAGTAAAAGTAAAATAAAATTTATATCGTAAATGATTTCGCACTAGTACTTTTGGATATTTTTCGTATGTATACACACACACACACACACACACACACACACACACACACATACACATATATATATATATATAATCGTATCATTTGTTCGATTCTCGTTTTTATGGATATTTACGACTTCTTATTTTTTCTTCTTTTTTTCTCTCTTTTTTCCTTCTTTTTTCTTTTTTTTCTCTTTTTCGTTTTCTTCTTCGGACATTGCCTAGTATAGGAGTTTCTCGATGAAAGATTTCTTACTTCTAGGAGAATATTTCTAACGTATTTCAAAGAATTTGTCAAGAGCAATACCAAAAGTCGGTCCATCGATATATATATATATATATATATATATGTATATACATACATACATGTGTGTATGTGTAAAGCGTTGCGCATCGAACGCGAACACGACTATCGTCTTGAGAATTCTTTATCACCTTATCCGACAATAACTTCATTTTTCCAAGGCGAAAAAATGAAATTTTTATTCTCCTTAAAAAACTTAGCTTCTTTATCAATTTTAACATTTAAGGTCTATTCACAAAATGGCCAATTCGATCAAATTATTATATTAAGCTTCGTTCATTTATGTTAAGTATAAAATAATTTAAAATAAAAAACGTAAAGATAAAATTAATCTAATATATATTATTAGTAAGATTTTATTAATGTAAATTAATTTAGATAATTTTTAATGTAATATTCAAATTGACGAGCTCAGAATGAAAATCATTAGCGAGTTAATTAAGAAAAAAATTTTCTTCCCTTAATATTTCATAATTGTTTAAATATCGCATTTATTATTATCTTATCATCGAAACTGAATACATACATACATACATATACATATATATATATATATATATATATATATATATATATATAGCATTGTAATCGTAACATATTACTTGTTATAATGAAATTAAAATATTTATCACAAACATATTTATCGTAGTAATATATAATAAATATTATCGTATATATATATATATATGTGTGTGTATGTATAATACATGAAATATGTTAAATATATTTCTTTGAGAGTATTGCGTAAGCAAAGGAAAAAAAAATAAAAAAAATCTTTTTTTTTTTTTTTTTTTTTTTTTTTTTTCTTTCCTTTCATACTCGAATGTATCACAGAAAGGGATGAATATTGGATTGGAAAGGGGTAAGTGTATAAGAGAAGAAGGGTTCTTCGTAATAGGGTCGGCATTTCTAACTTTTATAATACTTCTCGTAAAATTATTTCTGATGCATGTACAAACGTATATACGGTATGTTCGATATCTCAAAAAATTGTATATAAGAACGACGTAACGATAATAATATTCTCGTGTGCTTTTTGTCGACAAGAGATGGGGATAAAGGAAAAATCTCGCCACGATTGCACATTTTTATATGAAGGGAAGAGAAAATTCAAGGGGAAAGATAGATAGATAGAGAGAGAGAGAGAGAGAGAGAGAGAGGGAGAGAAGAGTTTTCGTCTTATCGAACATCGAACGAGAATCGACATTTTCGATGGTTTTTCTCGAATCTCTCGAATAAAATGCCTTGTGTCTCTCGAAAAAAAGTATATGAGTATATATGTGTGTGCGTGCGCTTGTGTGCTTGTGTGCACGTTCATGAATGTATTGAAAAAAAAAAAAAAAAAGAAAAAAAAAATCTCTAAGATTTCATGACTGAAGTTTAATCGATCTCATGTTTTTTCATTTAACATAAATATATGTGTACATATCTATACAGATAATATATATTTAATATTCATATATTTTATTGTTATTGTTATTTGTTATTGTTGTTATTATCGTTGTTATTGTTATGTAAATATAATAAAATATTTCTAATCAATTTCATCGAAATAATTTTATTACTGTAAGAGAATTTGTCCATGATGAATTTCGTAATGCATGATGAGTAATTTAACTTTGTTCTTATATTTGATTTTTATTTGAATTTATATTCGAGAAAATTAATCGATCAGTAAGGGCCAATTTGTATGAATCGATGCGTAGAACACACGAAAAAAAAAAAGAAAAAAAAAGAAAGAAAAAAAGAAAAGAGGAAAAACCACCAAGGAAGAAGAAAAATGAGAGAATAACTTTTTGTTTATTCGCTAACGAAACTCTCGCGTTTATAAAATTAATATTCATCGTGGGAAGTTTCGTGAGTACGCATAAAAAAAAAAAAAAAAGAAAAAGAGAAAAAAAAGAAAAAAAAAACAAGTCTAGAATAAACGATCGTTTATCGATTATTATTTTTCTTCTTTTAATAACAGAAACGAAGACGTTAAATATATGGATAGAACAAAGCAATCTCTCTCTCTCTCTCTCTCTCTATCTCTCTCTCTCTCTCTCTCTCTCTCCCATTCTCTCTCGTACTTTTTGAAGGACACTTTTTGCGAATAAAAGTGCTTAACCCCTCGAAGAGCTTAAGATGAGTTTAAGAAAGGAAAAAGGAAGATGAAGAAGAAGTAGAGCAAAAAAAAAGAAGAAGAAAAAAAAGAGGATGAAAGAGAACGACAGAAAAAGAAAAAGAAAAAAAGAAAAGAGAGAGAGAGAGAGAGAGAGACGAAAAAAGGAAATGCATTGAAATTTTCCACCAAGGTTTTCAGCCAAGGGCCAAAAGAAGATATCGATTCGATCGATATAGTTAGTCTCGCGATCGATATAACGTAGGATAACCGTAGGAGGGATTCAATCACGTAATACGCATTTCGTATGGCACGTAGCTATGTCCTGAGGGTTAATCCCTCAGAAACACATCAGCTTACCGGAGTCGATCATTTCTCGCCGATCGATTCTTCCAGCTCCGCGGGATTTATCGTTCTGCGTGAAAAGGATACGACGAAAGCGACTTGCGGTTTTAACCTTGTGAAAGAGAGAAAGAAAGAAAGAAAGAAAGAAAGAAAGAGAGAGAGAGATAGATAAAAAGAGCGAAGCTTTAGCTAACCGATTTTCATCGAGAATGAGTTTTCCTACGTTTCGAACTTCGTACAATTCGAAAATGGCAAATTGCTTTCGTTCGACAATATTTTTAAATCTCGTGGGAAAAATAATTCAACGTTTACCCGAACGAAATCAAACGAAATTCCGATGACATTGATCTTTGAACAAATAAAATAAAAAAAAAAAAAAAAAGAAAAAAAAAAAAAAGAAAAGAAATAACAAATAAATAAAAGAAATAAAAAAACGTGTTTACGTATTATCCACTGTATCGTATTTGTTAGTTTGGAAAAAGAAATAATGATGGCAGAAGTTAGGATAAAGGATAATATATATATATATTATTATTATTATTATTATTATTATTATTATTATTATTATTATTATTATTATTATTATTAATGTATGTAAAAAAACAGAAAGATCATGTAAGAGATATCTAATATAATATTTGTGAATGATAATGATCTCGATAATTTTGGAAATGATAATTTTATTCGATAATAATTAAGAGAGAAGATAATAATTATATTAATCATATATATATATATATTATTAACGTTGTCGATTGTCAGGAAAAAAAAAGTATTTGTTCTTCTTCTTCTTCTTCTTTTTCTTTCTTTCTTTCTTTCTTTCTATCTTCTTTTTTTTTTCTTTCTTTCATCTTCTTTCATATAATTATTTTCAAGCACTGTGTATTACGAGCATGAAAAGAAAAAAAGAAAAAAAAAGAAAAAAGAAAAACAAAGAGAGAAAGAGATTTAAAAAAAGAAAAGAAAAGAAAAGAAAAAAGAAAGTTAAGTAAACAAATAATATTTATGAATATAAGTTAAAAAAAAAAAAAAAAAAAATATATATATATATATATATCAAAATTGATTCTTATTGATAATAACACTTTGAATTGATAATGGATGTGGCACATTAGGATGAAAAAATTTCTTCAATAAAAATTTCTTTGTAAATAGAAGAAAAAAAAAAAAGTTTTCCTTTCTTCTTCTTTTTTTTTTTTTTTTTTTTTTTTTACTTACTATAAAAAATTATTTCTCACAATATAACTACTCACCGTAGACGTTCCTTCGAATAGAATAAAGTCCAAGCATAGTAAATTTAATTATAGATACCTGTGAACATACGAATGAACGAACAAAAAAAAAAGTTAATACACTTGTCAATTTATATTATTCGAATGTTATATATACTTTATATACATCTAAATTTACATCTACATGTATATATATATATACATATGTCTATGATATACGATCAATAAATGAATATATCATTCAAAATTTGTTCTGAACGACGTTCAATGAGAATATATTGAGATCATACCCCATAGAGAATCGAAATCAACCCTTGATGACACGCGATGTACGTACTCACGTATTTCCCAGGAAGACTTTAGCCCCTTCCCTCCCCCTTCACCCATGTAACGTACATATGTACATTATGTTCATAATAGGAGTTCTCCCCGTCTTTCCTCTCATCCCTCTGTCCTTTAAACTTGCCCATAACGTGCAGAGAGAGAGAGAGAGAGACCAAATGAAATAGTGATTCGAGATAGGAACACGAGAAGGTCATTCCCATAACTCAAATATTCGTAGTTTGAACGATATCACTTATATATTTAAGTAGTTCATTTGTAGGTTCATATTCATATGAACTTAAACAAAAGTTTGTTATATTACAAGTAAGTTACTTGTTAGATTATTATGAAATTTTTCCTGTCATTCGTTAATATTGACACAAATGTAATTTTGTTTTTCTCCCATTAAGTAATAAGGATATTATTAATATTTTTTCTCTCCTTTTTTTTTTTGCCTTGTTTCGTTTTATTATTCGTTTTGTTCTGAGGGAAATGGAGTTGGAAGGATGCAGGCTTGTCCTTGTTTTTTTATTTCATTAAGAAATGTTCTTTTTTTTTTTTAACGTAACCCCACGTTCCCACCCCCCATCCTCCCCCACCGCCCCCCTCCTAGCCTCTCTTGAACGAAATAAAATTGATCAGCATTAATATGCATTTGAAAAATCAAATGCATTTGATATTAAATTATAATTTAAATATGAAAAGCTAATGGGTATGCATTAGATATTTATCATTGATTTTAATATACGTATGTGCACGTGTACATGGAAGGATTAAAGTGGATTATCTTACGGAATCTTTTATTTCTTTGTATATCAGAAAAAAAAAAAAAAAAAAAGAAAAAGGAAAAAGAAAAAAAGAAAAAAAAAAAAAAAGGGGACGAATTTTTATTCAGAAACGTGGTTGAATTAATACGAGATCTTGCGCGGATTAAAACGACGAAAGTATAAAAAGGAATGGAAGAAGGAAAGAAAGAAAAAGAAAAAAAAAATATATATAATCTCTCCCCTTCCCACCCCCAACCCCTCTCCCCCTCCCCCACACCTACATGAATCTTTGTCTCTATATACTATGTAGTTTACTACTATTTCTCATGTTTCTTATCAACAAATAAAGGGAAACATAATTTCTACGTGGATTACAAAAAAAAAAAAAATATATATATATATATATATATACCTATATAAATTATATTTTCGTAAGAAACGGCATATCGTAAAGAATAAACATTTTATTTTTCTTTTCTTTATAACGCAACGATAAATTCCTTACGCCAACGTTCTTTTCTTCATCTTTCTTCTTCCTTTTTTTTGAAAAGTGTTTTTTTCACTTCTTAATTAAAAAACGGGAGGAGGGGGCGGGTGGGGAAAGGAAGAAAGAAAGACAAAAAAAAAAAGAAACAAAAGAAAAAAAATAAAGAAGGAAGAAACGAAGAAGAAGAAGAAGAAAAAAGAAGAAGAAGAAGAAGAAGAAGAAGAAAAAAAAAGAAAAGAAAAAAGAAGAAAACATGTCTCACCAGCTTATTTTGTCGAACAATTACTTCGTAATGGATTCATAAAAATGCAGTTCATTACAAATGTTTCCTCTATAAAGAAGGAGAGAGATAGATAGATAGAGATAGATAGATAGAGAGAGAGAGAGAGTTTACGCGTGTATGTATACATGTATCTATATACTATATATATACACATTTATATATATATATATATATATGCGTATGTACATACAAGACAGGTTGCAATGAGGACTCTAACGAGAGTTACGGCCAGGAACACATATAATTAAGCTTGGACGTTGGGGGTGGGAGGGAGGGAGGGAGGGAGGAGAGTGGTGGAGAGTTAGAAGAGGGAAAAGGGAGGGTTGCTTGCGATGAATCGCGACAGAAACGGTTACAATACGTGTTGTTGTGTTGTGTTGTGTTGTGTTGATGTCGACCGTAGCCCCATTTAATGTCTCTCCTTGTCCAGGTTAATGCATCTATGTATTCATAATGTATACACATGTACGTGAGAGAAGAGGACACGTATCTACCTGGCGTTACGCGTATAGAAACGTAAATGCATTTATGTATGTATGGATGTATGTATCTAGATATATATGTACATGTATCATAAAGTGAGAGTCACGTAATCTTCAGTGTAAAGCTGATATGTATATGAAAAAAAAAAAAAAATATATATATATATATATATATATATATACATATGTATAAATTAATATAAATCAAAATGATTATATTATTTAATGACAATTTATATTATCATTAAATATTATTTTATCTATGCTACAGATTGGTATCATTGATTAAAAATAATTAGAGATAACGATGACATTATTATTTAACGATATAACAATTATCATTTAATTATACTTCGTATTGAATTTTATTATGTTAATTTGTATTTTATTTACACACACACACACACACACACGCGTGAGAGAGAGAGAGAGAGAGAGAAAGATACTTATATATGTATATTTGATAAGAAGAAGAATATTTTACAAATTGTTTTTTTTTCTTTTTTTTCTTTTTTTTTTTAAACTTTTTTTCTTTCCTTCTTTTTGTCTTTCTTTCTTCTTCTTCTTTTTCTTTTTATAAACGTAAAACAAATCGACATTCTTCATGATGAATTATGAAGGGACTATATAAAAAAAAAAAAAGAAGAAAAAAAAAAAAGAAAAAAAAAAGAGAAAAAGAAGAAAGAAAAAAAATTGCAATGTTGCTCTCTTCATTAGACTTTAATATAATATGATAAAATGTAAGAATTTAATTGACAAGCGAGTCGCAGAAATGAAATGAAAATGTATGACAGTCGTTGCCAACTCTTAAGTTAAATCTTAACTTTCTTAATGTACACTTGGTATGTATATTAGTAAGCTGTGTGTCCCCTACTACTTTTCTCGCGTCCCACGATATTCTTTTTATTCGATTTAGAACATTGCGAAATTTTACATTTTCTTTTACTTCGGGAACTCGTTAAGTCTATTTTATTAGATTTTTATAACGAGAACGTATTTCCTTCGAATTTTTTTTCCCTTCTACTTTTTCTCCTTTCTTTTTTTTTTTTTTTTTTTTTTTCTTTCTTCTTCTTCTTCTTTTTCTTTTGTATCCTTTCCCTATTCTTTCTCTTTACTTTTTCTTCTTCTTTTACGTTTTACGCGAAAGTCACTTCTACTCGTCGTCCGATTTTAACTCTCGTCGCGTATAATTTCAAAATTTCATTTTAATTTGTATGGTTACAAAAAAAAAAAAAAAAAAAAAAAAAAAGAAAAAAAGGAAAAAAAAAATAAATAAATAAATAAAATAAAGAAAAAACGCGACAACGCAATGCGACGAAGAAAATAATAGATGCTTGTTTGTGAAATCAAGTTTGCAAAAAATAAAAAAAAAAGCAGGATTTTGAAGTTGAGAATATCGTAAACCTACGGTTGTAATCTTTATTAGTTGAAGGAGTCCATATTTTTTTTCCTTTTTTTTTTCATATGACCTCCATTTTCCCTGATTAAAATCCATAATCATTAACTTTATAACTTTTTAGTGGAAGAAAAGAATTAATTTATATATATATATATATATATATATATATATATATATATATATATATATATATATATCTACTGAACGTTGAAGTCACAAAAGAAAAAAAAAAGAAAAAAAAAAGAAAAGAAAAGAAAAGAAAAAAAATATAATAAATCTAAAAAAGATCTATCATATTGTTAATATAATAATTTAATTTATCATTGCAATATGATCGATCGTCGACTTATATTATAAACAAATAAATAAATAAATATATATATATATATATATATTCGAGATACACGAGTATAAAATGATTTATTAATAGTTAAATCGAATATAAGATAATTCTTGCGTTATTGTTTAATATAATTAAATTGTTGTTTAATTTAATAATTATATATATTAATTAATTTAATTCCATTCATTTTCGTTTCCTCTTTTTCTTTTAACAATTTCTTAAAAGATAATTTGAAAAAAAAAAAAAAAAAAAAATATTATAATAATGTTTAATATTAAAAATCTATAATTTGCTTTTACTTATCTTTTTTTTTTTTTTTTTTTTTTTTTACATAAAATTAATCACATATTTTTAATATAAACGAGCTGACGAAAGGAAACAGTTTGATAATCGTAAAAATATTATATGACATTTATATTAAAAAATTTTATATTAAAAATTTTATATCAAAAAGTTTCATATTAAGAATCTATTTTAATTCTTAATTCAAATCTCTTTAAATCTCTATTGAATAAATAATATTTTTATTGCACGTCATATTTATTATGTAAGCAAAAAAAAGAAAAAAAAAAAGGACAAAAAAAAGAAAAAAGAAAAAAGAAAAGAAATGTATTCCTAAAAGAAGAGCAATATAAAAATTAATTTTTAATATCAAAGACATTTAATTTATTTATCTTATTTCTTTATTTTATTTTATTTTATTTTATTTTTTTCTTTTTTGTTTTAACACGAAATTAATCCCAAACTTTGTACAAACAAGTTAATAAAGGGAAAATGAGAGAGGAGAAAGAGAGAGAAAGAAAAAAAAAATTGTTTTAAGCTAGCCAATATATCCGGGAGATACTTGACAACAATAATATGATAGGAGTGATAGATCATAAAACTCATTTGCCATGCTCAAAGGTATTCGAAGGAAGGGGATGAAAGGGGGGTAATAATAATAATAATAATAATAATAGTAGTAGTAGTAGTAGTAGTAGTAGTAGTAGTAGTAGTAGTACTAATAGTAATAGTAGTAGGCCGGTAAAACACGTTCGAAGAGAATTCTAAGGAGGAAGTGTAGGAAGTGTATGACAAGGGATGGGAAGTGGGGAGTGGGAGGGGGGGGAGATGGGGAGGTAGAGGGTAAGAGTATGGCGATGGAATAGAGGCGGTAGAGAGATTACGAAGCGGACAGGAAAGTATAAAACGAGTCACTTCAGAGAGAAAGAGAGAGAGAGAGAGAGAGAGAGTGGGAGGGGGTGGGGGAGGCGCCCAACATCCCCTTCTCTATCTACGTTAGTCAATGGAAAAAGTTGTAACTAGTTGCTCGAGTTCTCGTTTCTCGAAGCTTAAATGAGCCGTCGCGCGTCCTGGACGATTCTCTCTTTTCGTCGTTACTTCACTCTCTTTAGTTTCCTCCCCTCCCTTCGACCCCCCACCCCCTTCACTCTATACATCCACTCACCCCTCCTCTTTGTTTTCGAGTCCTTCCTTTACTCGACCAAACTCCTGTCTCACCCTATCTGCCCCTATCCACCGCCTCCACCCAACCCCCCATCCCCTACCCACCAACCCTTACACTATCCGTCCACTCACTCACAACTTATTCTCTAGTGAAAAGAACGAGGACGGAAAAAAGGGGATGGAAAAGGGGGACGATGCATAAGCATCACTCCTTTTCGTGAAAAGTCGTAAATTGTTACTCTTATTTTACACGTCGTCGTCCATACACAATTTATTATTAATCGTTTCAACGAAATTACAATTAATTTGATATATTCGGATGGATCGATGTTACATGTCACTTTTTACATTACATCGATTTATATATTTGGTCTTTGTAATTGTTCGTAATTGGGGAGGTGGGGGGGGAGGGAAGAGGAGGTGGGAGGGAAGCGAGAAAATGAGAAAAAAAAAAAAGAAAGGAAA
>NC_062205.1:2155224-2160224 GCF_912470025.1 Vespa velutina
ATAATTAATATACGGGAATATATGGGAATACGAAAAGCTTTCGATTAATTAAACGTCGATTATTTCAAATCATATCATATAATCCCAATAAAAATTTTTTCGCAATTCGAAATTTATAAAAAGGATAAATTAAATATTATATTTATAATACTAACATCTACTATACATATATATATATATATATATATATATGTGTGTGTGTGTGTGTGTATAAAAATGTGCAAACATGCATGCATGATGCGTGTATGGGTGCGCGTATGTGTCTCTATATGATTTAAACTCACATGATATTATTTAAAAGAAGAGAGAAAATAGATCGAAGTTAAATTGGTAGGTATGTTATGTTCGTAAGAAGAAAAAACGAGGATTGGTCATGCCTTTTCTAATGAGAGTAATTAGAACGAATTGTCGGTAATTGTACAGTTCTTATTCTCTTGGTTCGATGCCTCGCTATTATTCTTTCAACAATGAGAAAGAGAAAGAGAAAGAAAGAAAGAAGTAGACAAGCAATGCTCTCTCTCTCTCTCTCTCTCTCTCTTTCTCTTTTACTGCTGCTGAATTCTTTTACCATCGTCAATAACAGAAATATATCGTCGATCTAACGTCGAAACAATAGCTTTCACGCGAGACGTGTTATAAGGGTAGATAGATAGATAGTATAAGTTAGGTAAGGTTAGCTTGGGTTGGCTTAGAATAGGTTGGGTTAGCTAGGTAGGTAGGTAGGTAGGTAGCTAGGTAGGTAGGTAGATAGGTAGGTAGCTAGGATATACCTTTCTAGGTACATCTAGCTAAGTTAAAAGAAAATTGGAAGTTTTCGAAAACGTGAGAGTCGTCAATGAAGGTCGACGACCCGTCAAAACGACTTATCGCCTTTTCTATGGCTATCGATTTATCTCTGTAGAAGGGCTTTTATTGCATCTTTCTCTTTCTCTCCCTCCTACCCTCTCTATCTATCTATACATCTATCTATCTATCTATCTATCGCAGTAAATCAGAAATATTCTTGGCATTCTCTCTCTCTCTCTCTCTCTCTCTCTCTCTCTCTCATTTTCTTTCTCTCTTATTTTCTCGTTTTCTCCCTTTCTTTCTCATTTTCTTTTCTCGTTACTTTATTTTTCTCTTTCTTTTCTTTTCATTTTATTTCACTCTGTCTGTCCGTTCGTCTTTCCGTTTGTCCCGGACTTTTTCTCATTCCGTTCGATTCAGTTTTCGATACAAAGGAAAATGTTGGCTCCGGTCACGTCTGATCGGATATAACTATTAAAGACAGCCGTGAACAATACGTATAACATGGCCGTCGTTAATAACGTTTATTAAACTTTTCGACGTTAAAGCCCGTGTACTATCGTGAAAAATTTTCTTTCCTTTTCCCTTCTCTCACTTCTTCTCCTTTTTATCTTTTGCTTTTACTTTTCTCTCTTTTTTTTTTTTTTTTTTTTTTTTCTCCCTACCCCCTATCAGACTCTGTCATTAGAAATATAAAAAAGATAATTTGGTCGTCCTTTTCTTGTTTTTGTTTTACCTGAATCAAAACTTGTTATTAGATTGAATGAAATATTTATTTCTTTTAGAAGAGAAAAAGAAAGAAAGAAAGAAAGAAAAAAATACTCCTTTTTTTTCATATATGTAGACATACACACACACACACATTCATATGAATATTATATATATATATATATATATATATATATATATATATATATATATATTTATTTCATAGGAGGAAAAGTTTGCAATGGAGACGTTTACATTTTCATGGTAGGAAGGTGGATTAAAAGTTCATGAAAATATTTCTGTTTAAAAAGGTGAGAGAAAATGTAAAAAAAAAAAAACTCTTCCTACTTCTTCTTCTTCTTCTTCTTTTTTTTTTTTTTGTTCTTTTTCAATCTTTTTCTTCGTATCTTTTTTTTTTCTATTTTCGTTATTTTCTTTGTTTTTTTTTCTTTTTTTTTCTTTTTTTGTCCTATTTCTCTCTTCTTCCTTTTCACGCAACAACGATCATTTATTTACCCTGTATATCTTATATTACGTCGCTTCGAGGATTTCAAAATGAAGTAGAACGTCATAAAGATTGAGATAATCCAAAGTACTGGGATTTTCGCTTAACCCGCTTGACTCACACTATCTGGGACACCCAATGCAATCCTCAACGTCCGCACCAGGTAAATATCTTCTTCTTCTTCTTCTTCTTCTTCTTCTTCATCTTCATCTTCTTCTTTTTTCTTTTCTTTTTCTTTTTCTTGCTCGTAGTTTGGTAAAAGCATCGAACGAGAGAAGATGGGACTTATCTCTCCCACATCCATTATCTTGCTCCTTGAATACTCTCTCTTTCTTTCTCTCTCTCTTTTTTTCTTTTTCTTTTTTTTTTTTTTTGCGTATCTTCAAAAATCAGCTACTTCCGGAATCGTCAATATCAACGACAACAATTTTTCTCCTTTTTCTTTT
Organism: Vespa velutina; assembly: GCF_912470025.1. Taxonomy (NCBI): domain Eukaryota; kingdom Metazoa; phylum Arthropoda; class Insecta; order Hymenoptera; family Vespidae; genus Vespa; species Vespa velutina. The sequence goes on from NC_062205.1 coordinate 2,157,670, forward strand.
CTTTTTCTATTTTTTTCTTCTTTTCTTTTCTTTTCTTTTTTTTTTCTCTTCTCTTTCTCCATCGAAAAATAAATATTACATTTACTCTGATGCTTTTCCTTTTTCTTCTTTTTTCTTTTTTCTTTTTGTTTCTTTTCTTTTCTTTTCTTTTTTTTTCCCCCAATATCCGGCCATTAATTCAAACGTCGAAGAATTTTTTATTTTATCGAATGACAAATCAAATCCCATGAGAGAGCAAACAAACAAACAAAATTAATATTGATTTATCTAAAATATTGGATTGACCGATAGATAATAATAATAATAAATAAATAAATAAATAAATAAATAAATAAATAAATAAATAAATAAATAAATAAACGATCCTAGTAAATTATTGAACGATATAAATTTCGCACAATAAATACGAAGTCCAAACCAACTGCAATATAAAATTAATTCTATGTTAGTAGTATATACTGATATGAGCATCGATTTTTAAATAAAAAAGAAACGAACAAACAAACAGACAAAAAAAGAAACAAAAAAAAAAAAATGAAAGAAAACATCGGGTAAGACAAGAATAAAATAAAGTTATTCAATCGATCTAATAAATTGATAATACAATTTTTATATATCAAATTTAATACCATCGATGATAAAATCGTAATAATTGAAATGAATTTTTTTTTTTTTTTTTTTTTTTTTTTTTAATAAAAATTTAGTAAAAAAAAAAAAAGAAAAAGAAAAAGAAACAAAAATTCACATTGTCTCTTGATTGATCAAGATACGATATTTGTTTGTTTTTCTCTTTTTTTTTTTGTGTTTCTTTTTTTTTTTCCTTATTTTGCACTTTTGCACTGATCCTTACCTGTTTTAAATGGGGAAAAAAAAAAAAAAAAAAAAAAAAAAACAAACAAACGAACAAACAAACAAATTGAATAGAAATCGTTCATTATCGTTCAGAACGATAAAAAAAAAAAATTATAATAGTAATAGAAAAGATCGACTTGATATGTGGTCTCGTTGTTGAGACCTTTTAAACGGACGATTTACCAGAGTTAATTTCTCTCATCCGCGATGTGAGTCAGAAAGAGAGAGAAAGACAGAGAGAGAACAAGAGAGAGAGAGAGAGAGAGAGAGAGAGAGAGAGAGAGAGTCTTTCTCCATGGGGGTCATAGTGCAGTGAATTCTTCTCCCCGTGGAGGTAATTCACATTGTTCAAGGGATCTGCTTGAGAAGAGAAAGGAAAGAGAGAAAAAGAGAGAAAGAGAGAGAGAGAGAGAGAGAGAGAGAGAGAGAGAGGGGAAAAAAAATTAGTTTCCATTCATTCGACTAATGGTCGCAGCATCGTCTAATCACATACTTCTTTATCTCTCTTTCTCTCTTTATTTCTCTCTCACATGCCCGATTTAATTCTCTTACAACATAGATTCGAGAGGCAATGTCACAAAGCATGATTATACTTGGATTAAAATTAAATACGTGCTCTGTTAAAATGTTACAATTAATTGGGAGTATTTCTCGTTAAGTATAAATTCAAATTTAAAATCCGCTGAAATAATAAAATCTTCTTTTCGAAAACAAAACAAAAAAAAATATATATATACATATATATATATATATGTGTGTGTGTGTGTCTTTGTGTATAAATATTTGTATAAGAATTGTATTAAAAACTTAATGAAAAATAATTTCATAGTTTAAATATATATAATGAGTTGTTTTTCGATTATCTTCTTAATGAGATCATTTGATTGGATGTTTCTCTCATCTGTGTAATAGTGGTATGTAATTTAAATGATTTAGTTTATGATAGAAAGAAAGAAAAAAAAAAAAACAAAGGAAAAAAATATAATAGAAGAGAAAGAGAGAAAGCAAATTGTCGTTTGACAAAAATTTTGTATTCTTCGATTAGAAAAATTGCAATATATAATAAAAAAATGAGTACGACCATATAATCCAATTCATATACATACATACATAGATACAATACACATAAAAACACATATACATATATTACATGTATGCATACATAAAAGTAAAAGAGTCAATAAGATTACATTTCTCGTAGTTATAAAAAAGAAAAAAAGAAAAAATTAATTAAAATCAAATTCGATGAAAGACAGATTGTTCGAGATTTTTCACGGAACCGTATAAAATTTCCGAAGGATACAAGGATGTATAATAAATCGATTAATATAAGGTTCGATTATTTGTTACGTACGATTTTTTTTTTTTTTTTTAATTTATTGTTTTATTCATTCTCTCTCTCTCTCTCTCTCTCTCTCTCTCTCTCTCTCTCTCTCTTCTATTTATTTATTTTTTTTTTTTTTAATAAAAATGAAATAAATTTGTGACTCGTATGTCGAGTTAAATGCGGTACAGTGAGCAATGAATACAAGTAATGCCTATGCAGTTTTACACATACATACATACATGTGTATCTACAGCACACACACACACACACACACACACACACACACACACACACATATATATATATATATAAACATACATATGTAACGAGATATCGCTATGTAATCCAGTAAGAGCCGCTTCGAGTTAATTTTATG
>NC_062205.1:2166518-2176518 GCF_912470025.1 Vespa velutina
GATATAGAGGAATCGTTTTATAGAGTTTTTATCATCGATAGGGACGATGTAGGGGAAAAAAAAGAAAAAAAGAAAATAAAGAAAAAAGAAAAAAATACCCACTTCTTTCTCGTTAAAATTCAAACCTGCTACAACGTGAGATAGAGTGAGATAGATAGAGATAAAGATAGAAAAAGAAAGAGAAAGAAAGAGAGAGAGAGAGAGAGAGAGAGAAAGATTGAAAGCATATATATATATATATATATATAAAATAAAAAAAAAATTTCTTACATAGAATAATACCGAATAAAAATTTAAAAAGTGATAATAATAAATAAATAAATAAATAAATAAATAAATAAATAAATAAATAAATAAATAAATAAAAAAAGAAAGTTAATAGGATTAAGAAGAAAAGAGATTTTCATTGGTGTTGGATAAAGAAAATTTTATTTCGACGTCCACCGAGAGTTTTAAATGTAAGAGTAAAAAAGTAGACATTTTTTTCTCCCCTCCTCCTCCTCCTACTCCCTCAAACCAATGTCATCCATAACCCCCTCCTCTCATCTTCCTTTCATCCTTTTTCTTTTTCGTTTTCTCAAAGGAAATAACAAACTTTATGCCAGCAGCGAGAGAAATAATAAAGAAAATTAGAAATTAGGTAACTGAAAAAGTATATACATATATATATTTATATATATATATGCAAAGAGAGAGAGAGAGAGAGAGAGAGAGAGAAAATTAATAAAACGTTCAAACGTTAAAAAGATAAAACGAAAAAAAAAAAATTTATCGAAGACGCGTGCCTCTATCCGCTAGATTAATTATTAAGAGGAAGAAAGAAAAAAAAAAAAAAAAAAAGAAAAAAAATAAATAAATAAAAGGAAAGAAAAAAAAAGAAAAAAAAGAGAGAAAGAAAGAGAAAGACAGACAGACAGACAGAGAAAGACGGGAGTTTATTAATTACTTACAATCTTCGCTCTACGTGAAGTTCATTTGTGTTCTTTTTTGTTTCTTAAAAAAAAAAAAAAAATAAATAAAAAAAAAATAAAAAAAAAAAATAAAAAAAAAAGAAAAAAGAAAGAGAGAGAGAGAGAGAGAGAGAGAGAGAGAGAGAAAGAGAAAGAGACAGAAAGAATCAAATATGGTCCGAGATTGTCGATCGTTTGTCTTTCGTGATCGTTGAAGACTAGATCGGAGTGCAATATGTCGCACTGAGAGAGAAAGAGAGAAAGAGAGAGAGAGAGAGAGAGAGAGAGAGAGAGAGAGAGAGAGAGAGAGAGAGAGAGAAAGAGACAGAGTAAAAAGATTTCGTTTTGTAAAGGGGACGTTCGTATCTTTTCGAAAGTAGAAAGCTTTCCAAGAGTGACGGAAAAGGATCGAGAAAATAGATAGGATGAGAAAACGAATGCTATTGCTATTGCTATTGCTGTTGCTGTTGCTTTTGCTGTATATTCTCTTTAACCAATGGACTCTATACAGTATATATATATATGTATATATATATATATATATATATGGTTATATATTCCTTGGACTCGATGAATCATGGACTATATTCGCCTTAAAGGATTTCGAAACGATACCAAGATATATGAAGACGAAGTTATACTTGGATGATGTACCATCAAGTCGTTTTTTCTTTTTCTTCTTTTTCGTCATCGTCATCGTCATCGTCATCGTCATCGTCATCGTCATCATTGTGATCATCATTGTGATTTAAAAATGAAAATGCTTACTATATCGCCGAACATAATATATCATCTTTGTTTCCGATTTGTTCGATGAGAAATATTTCTTCTTATTCTTCTTATTCTTACCTGAAAACATAAAAAGAAGAGTTCATGCATTAAAATTCTATCCAATTGTTTCTTCATATCTTTTTTTTTTTCTTTCTTTCTTTCTTTCTTTATTCTTCTTCTTTTTTTTTTTTTTCCTTCCTTTCTCTATTTCTTTTTTAAATCCTGACGTTTGAACATTTTCATTCATACATAACACACAAGTCAAATGTTTCTAATGGAAAAATGATTTGATAATGAATTATAAATTTTGCGAATGAATTTGATGATAATAAATTGTCTAATATATCGTTATTAACAGTCTTCTAATGATCTTCTAATGGTTCTTTTCTCTCTCTCTCTCTCTCTCTCTCTTCCTTTCTTTCTCAAGACGCTTATCTCATTCGTGATACGATAAGAAGATCAAAGATGTATTTTCGGAAAACAGGAAGAAAGAAAGAAAAAAAGAAAAAAAAAAGGAAAAAAAAAGAATATATATATATATATATATATATATATATATATATAAGTCACGCGTTACGTAAAATAGGTGACACGTTAATTGGAGAAATATCTAAGGATAATTTTTTTTTTTTTTTTTTTTTTGAAATACAGAATGCGATTAACTGTGAAAAAAAAAAAAAGAAAAAGAAATTAATACGTAATTTTTAATCCTATACTCTTATATCTTTCTTCAAAATATTTATTTTATGTTTGCATTGAATGAAAATATAAAAAACATTATTAAAAATAAACTGATATAATAAAAATAATATAATTGTATATAATAATAGAACAATGTAAAGTAATATAATTAATAATAATTAATTATAAATATATATATATATATATATATATATGTATTCAGCTTTTAAATTTGATAAATTTAAAAGCTTTAATAAATTATTGACTTTAATTTAATTTCCAAAAAAAAAGAAAAAAAAACAAAAGAAAAAAGAGAGAAAGAAACAAATCTTTACATATATGTATACATATATATATACACATATATATATATATAAAAATAGGTATATCTTGGAAAAGACTTAGAATCCAGTTAATAAAAACGTCAATGTCGGTAAAGTTAACTGATAATCCACGTGAAAAGTCATTCGAAATTGGATCTCTCGTAGAAACGATAGAAAGGATATATACCGATCGTCCCTGACAAGTTAAGGAGGCTAACGTTGGTCTTACACGCGACCGGAATACGTAGCTGGATAGTTTGAGGGAAGAGAAGTCTTAGTGGGTCACGTCGATATCCAAACTCGAAAAGCAGAACGGCGCCGACTCTGCAGCAACCAACCAACCAACCAACCAACCAACCAACCAACCAACCAACCAACCAACCAACCAACCAACCAACCAACCAACCAACCAACCAACCAACCAACCAACCAACTCAACCAAACAACCAACCAACGAACCAACTAACGAACCAGCCAGCCAATCGACCAACTGAACGACCAGGTAGAGTTGCAAAGAAGGGTAGCTAATCGTAAAATCTTTGGAGCTAACTTTCACAAGGAATTCTGCAAATTCTGGGGAAGGGCAAAGACAGAGATAAAAGAGAAAAAGATATAAAGACAAAAAGAGAGAAAGATATATATATATATATATATATATATATATATATAGAGAGAGAGAGAGAGAGAGAGAGAGATATAAGAAATGATATAAGGGTTGAAATACAAAGTAGGTCATAGCAAACACCTGCAACCACACCTGTTCGTAACACGCCATATTTTTCTAGGTCAACACGTGAAAAAAAAAAAAAAAAAAAATAAGGAGCTAGAAAGGTAAGGTAATCTAACGATGGTGATAGGAGTGGATGGGAGGAGATGGGGAATGAAGGGAGGGGAATGATGTTAAGGGGTTACGAACAAAAGTAGGGAAGAAGACAAGAAAGGTCGAGAGGTTGCAATTTGGCCGGGGGAATAATTGCTGTAGGTTGGCCAGACTATAGGAACCTTTAAGGATTCGGGACGATTTCGTGCCACGGCTGGAGTGGGGAGCTCCAGGATTATGAGGGTTGAGGGATTGAGGGTGGTTTCGAAGCGGTGGGTGATTGGTAGATAGGTACGTACGGGCGCAACGATGACGCAACCGACCCCGTGAACTCGACCGGTGCCGCTCTTCTGCAAATCGATATCCACCGACCTTGAGCTATTTCAAGCGAGCTCGAACGCGGAACAACCACGTTCATTTCTCTATCGTACCAACTTTAAGGTTATACACTCATTTCTTCTTTCTTTCATTTCCTTTTTTCTCTCGTTTCTTTTTTTCTTTTTTTTTTCTTTTTTTCTTTTTGTTAGAATTCAGATCAATTTTAGATATTATAACGCGTGCGTTTGTTTTTACTTCTTTCATTCTTTCTTTTTTCTTTCTTTTTTCTTTCTTTTTTTTTTTTTTTTTTTTATTGTTAATGCTTTAAGAGTTAAAAGATTATATTGATTTTAAACGTCCACGAAATTTTTTCTTTTTATCGATACTATTACAAATATATTTATTATTATTAATTTATATCGTTAATACTTTAAATATTATAAGGATATACATTTAATTTTAAACATCCACAAATTTTGTTTTTCGATACTTTTACAAATATATTAATTATTAATAATTAATAATATATGGTTTATTATTATTAATTATTTGATAAAATAATTTTAATTATTGTTAATATTTTAAACATTACAAAGATATATTTAATTTTAACCATCCACGAATGTTTTTATCGATACTTTTACAAACATATTATATATATATATATATATATATATATATATATATATATATATATATATATATACATAATATTAATTAACGACGTTGAATAATTTATATTACGTGAAAAATATTTTTCTTATATAAATCATTTATTGATGAATCATACGAGGTATTCAAATTATTAAAAAAAAAAAAAAAAAAAAAAAAAAAAAAAGTTAATTTTACTCTTCCTCTCTCTCACTCCCTTTTTCTTTCTGAATATTTAATTAATCAAACATAACGCGATTAATTTCATTTTGATATTATTAAAACTTATTAGAAATTAACTTTTCTATTTAAATATGCGTATAACACATTATTCTTTTTTTTTTTTTTTTTTTTTTTTTTTTTTTACTTTCGTTTGGTATTAACCACGTTTCCATGGTTTTTAAAGTCTATGGTGTTAACGTTATTTGTTCTTGTTGATGTCTCGCGTGACATCACGCGATTTCCCATCGCATACAACAAACGTAATCAAACAAAATTGTCGGCAATGTCTGTCGTTTCGTGATATCCGTATCACCCCCGTTATTAAAATTGTTCCGTTTCATTTCATTCTTTTTTTTTTTTTTTTTTTCTTTTTTTTTGGAAAGAAGGGGGATAGTGGTGGATGTGTGTTTTTAAGGGACGAGATTTTTTTTCTTTATTATTATTATTATTATTATTATTATGTTTTTCTTTTTTAATCTGCCTCTCTACCAGACAAAATTTCATTTCTCTTTTTTCCTCTTTTCAAACTTGTTACTCTTTTTTTTTTTTCTTTTTCTTTTTCTTTTTCTTTTTCTACAGCCATAATACATACGTCCGTTCACAACTCGTTTCGATGTCCAACGATTTTATTTCTTCTTTTTTTATTTATTTATTTTTTTTTTTTTTTTTCGTTATTATTATTTTCTTTTTCTCCTCCCAGAAGCCTCGCTTTTTATGAAAACTCATAAAGTATTTGATCTTTATCGTTCATTTTACCAGACGAGATAAATAAAAATATAATTTCGTACGAGCTCAAAATAAATACAATAGTACGAGAAGAATTGGGGGAAAAAAAAAGAAAAAAAAAAAAAAAGAAAAAAAAAAAAATTAATTTCGTACAAGGTATCAAATCGTTTTCCTCCTCCCGTCCCTACCCCCCTCCCCCTATCCTCTCTCTCCCCCAACAATCGTATGGTTTCGTATAGATTCGACAGTTCATTAAAATACTTTTTAATATCGTGTTCGATCAAATAAATAATGTCGAAATTTATAATTACATAAAATACTTAGTTTATCAATTAGTTCACGTGGATATAAAGCAGTAAAAAAATTTCTTTCATGAGCCTTAGGAAGTCAAATACAAAAAAAAAAAAAAAAAAAAAATAAAGATAACTAATAATAATAATAATAATAATAATAATAATAATAATAATAATAATAATAATAATGATAATAATAAAACAAAAAAAGCATATCGGTGCGTTATTAATTTACATATGGGATACCATAAACATTTTTTTTTGTTTTTTTTTTTTTTTAAGAAAATCTCTTTTTCCTTTCTCTTTTCCTTCAACAAAAATTACATTACAAAAAAAAAAAAAAAGTACATTATTGATTCGAACATATAATATTAAAGATTATGTCGATTGTATTTTTATCGTGCCAAAATGCGTGTTATAATAAATTAAATCGAACGAACGTAGAAATTAATAATTTTTCATTAAATCAATAAAATAATATAATTTTTATTAATTAAATAAATTAATAAAATTCATTTTATTTTTGTACCTAACAATAATCCGACACGAATAATCGACGTATCTCTATACGAATTCGATTGAAACCAAAAGAATTGTTTTCCTGTTGTTATAAAAAAAAAAAAAAAAAAAAAAAAAGAAAAAAAAAGAGAGAAGCACTCTAACTTTTCCCTGGGGTTTTTTTTCTTTTTTTTTTCCCCTTTTATTTTTATTTTTTTTTTTTTTTTTTTTTGTTGTAAAACGATCTAACGACATTAATGCGAGATAGAACATACTGTGTGTAGTTTGATGATAGACGAAGGCCAAGTCGACCGCAATATTTCGTCGTTCCGGTGTCATATGGTGTATGTGTGCGTATGCGTGCGTGCATGTGTTTACGTGTGTGTATGTGTGTGTGTGTGTGTGTATGTGACGCCCAGGGGTATTGCATTTCTCGTCCAGGGTTAGTGGCGTATTAAAGGGGATACGATATTAAGAAATAATCTTTCCTATCGCATTTCACATTTACTATATACAGCAATGTACACACACACACACACACACACACACACACACACACACAGAGAGAGGGGGGGGGGAAGGAAGAGACGGACAGACAGACTTAGACATAACAAAATTCATTCTAATATCACACAAAAGTTTTAAGAATTATTTTCTTTTAATTTTGACGACACCATTAACCATGCATTTAACGATGCATCCTTGATAAAAATAAAAATCGTTTCATCTATATAAATACATCGTTCATCTTTTCCATTTGCACACATAAAAAAAGAAAGAAAGAAATTCGATACATATTTGTTTGATTTTTCTTATGTATTTATTTATTTATTTTGTTGTTATTGTTGTTGTTAAGATTCGATATATATATATATATACGTATATCTCTCTCTTAATAAAAGGAATAAAAATTAATATAAAAAAAGTAAAAATAAGTCAATGTTGATGACGACAACGACGACGAAGATGCAAGGTCGTATAATTTAATTTAATCGCATAACCCATTAATACATACATACATATATACATACATAGACGCACAGATAAATAAATATATAGATAGATGGATGGATAGATAGATAGATAGATAGATAATATCTCGTTTGGATTACACGGAGGAAGTAAAATACGCGAGTTTGTTAATTGACGTTAATAAATTCGAACGAGACGAGATAAATTGTCAAGAGGGGGTTGGGAGGAGGTAGGAGAAGGAGGTGAGAGGTGAAGTCGGGGGAAAAGCATGAGCTAAAACAACAACGCGAAGTTAACGCGTGCGGTAACGGAACCAAACATGAATCACATCTTTCAGCTTGTAAACATTTTCGAATCTACCCGCCGCGTGATTAAGCGATGAATCATTCGCGCGCGAGCACTCTCGCAAAACCACCACCACCACCACCATCACCATCACCATCACCATCATAATCACTATCACTAACACCACCATTATCACATATGTATCTATACGGCATTGTCATCGCGTTCGTTATCCTCTTTAACAGAACGGATCGGTGGCCTCGTGAAATCGAAATGCTATTAAAAGAATTATCTTTTGATAGAAGTTTCGCAATATAGTTTCATTGTGTTATTCGTGTTACAACAGCTCACTCGAGTTAAACTGCTCCTATTTTTTTTTTTTTTTTTTTTTTTTTTTTTTTTTTTTTTTTTTTTTTTTTTTTTTTTAATTTCTTTCTTTCTTTTTTCCTTTTTTTTTTATTCACTTATTTATTTATTTATTTATTTATTTATTTGAATGATTATAAAACGAATTTATTGTAGACAATATCGTATGTAAAATTATTGGTTACTTTAAACGCACTATTGTTTCAATGGAAACAACAGAGAGAAAAGAGGAAGAGAGAGAGAGAGAGAGAGAGAGAGAGAGAGAGAGAGAGAGAGAGAGAGAGAGAGAATATTATTATTTGACGTACGTGTATCAAAAAGTAATACATATTGCACGTGGAAAATTTTTGACATTTTGTTTGAGTATATATAAGAAAAATGTATATAAAGAAAAATATAAAAATGTAACAAGGACAGAGAAAAAAATAAAAACGTAACAAGGAGAGAGAGAGAGAGAGAGAGAGAGAGAGGGGGAAAAAAAATAAAAAATTTTATCAACGATTGAAATATTCATGACAGTTATAAACTGAAGCTAATATAAAGGAAAGAAAATATAAAAAAAAAAAGAAATTCTTTTCTATCTTTCATATAATATTTCAATCCAAAATAATAATAATAATAATAATAATAATAATAATAATAATAATAATAATAATAATAATAATGATGATGATGATGATGATGATGATGATAAAATTAGTAATCTATTAATTTTCATCATTATCGCAGTCCAACAAAAAATACTATTCTAACCGGATCAAATAGGGTTTTTATTTTTCTAAAAGTATCGTGTCGTACAATGTTGCGACAACCCCTATTGACTTTCTGAGCCATGTGGAATGTCTCTTTTATAGGAGAATGTTATTTCTAGGATGAAAGCATATCTCACCATCCCCGCCTATCAATTTCGAAGTTCCATTCGATTTTACTGGAATGCTAGTCGTATCGCTATATGCATACATACACAAACATACACTTTTATATATATATATATATATAATTATTTAAATAAAATAAAATTATTAAAATTATAAAAAAAATTGTTGCAAGATAGAGAGAGGGAGGATGAAACAGAAATTCGCCAAGAAAGAAAAAGGAGGGGAAAAAAAGCAAAATAATGCGTTGTTATCAAGGAGGAAGAAAATGTAAATTTAAGGAGAGAGAAGAAGAGAAAAAGAGGTAAGAAAAGAGAGGAAGAAGAAAGAAGAGAAGAGAAGAGAGAAGAGAAGAGACCGGATCCGGGAGTGTCTGAATAGGAAAGATAGCGGCTAGAGGGATGAAAAGCCCTATAAGCTCTCCAAATGCCCGTTGTGTGTCTCCCCGTGAGAGGAGCGAGCAAGCAAGCAAGCAAGACAGAGAGAGAGACAGAGAGAGAGAGAGAGGAGAGAGAGAGAGAGAGAGAGAGAGAGAGAGAGATAGATAGTGAGAGAGTGATAGGAAGATAAGAGGAGAGGGAGAGAGGAAGGGGGAGGGTGAGAGGACAAGCACGAACGTGTTATTGGCGAGGGCATTAGTGTATCGAGCGATGCCAGCGAGTGTCTAATGCGAACCTTAACGCATCCCACCTTCCTTCCGTCCCTTCCAACCTCCCTTCCTTCCAACCAACCAACCAACCACCCCATCCCACCCACTCCTCCTCCTCCTCCTCCTCCTCTTTCCTTCCTTCTCCTATCACACCGTGCTCGAGAGAGCACGATCGAGGATGAAGGAAGGTATTTTCGGGAACGAGCTCGTAAGACAAATTGGTTTACTCCTCGCGTAAACGCGAGTTATAGCGAGAGACAGAGAGAGAGAGAGAGAGAGAGAGAGAGAGAGAGAGAGAGAGAGAGAGAAAGAGGGAGGAAGAGAACGAGGACAACGGAGACGGAGACTTAGAGCGACATTTTGGAGTATACTTTTCTTGTCCTATAGACGTACGATGTATAGGATCAATAATTCAATTTTTTGTTTTATTTCATTTAATTTGTTTTTATTTTATTTTATTTTATTTTATTTTAGTTTATTTTACTTTACTTTATTTTACTTTACTTTACTTTACTTTACTTTACTTTACTTTACTTTACATTATTCTATTCTATTCTATTCTATTCTATTCTATTTTATTTTATTTTATTATCTTTTTGT
>NC_062205.1:2184018-2191518 GCF_912470025.1 Vespa velutina
AACGTTGAAGGATTCTCGAAATATCGTAACATACTTGATATTTTCACATTAACGAAGCTAACAATTAAAAGAAAACGTTTGTATTATTATTTCCACTTGTCCTGGAAAATTTTACCAAAAATTCGAAGAGAGAGAAAGAGAGAAAGAGAGAGAGCCATTGATATTACCAACAATAGAATTTCTTTTTATAATAGTAAAGAATAAAAAGTGTAGCTCAATATATGTATACACACACATACAGATATATATATATATATATATATCCAAGATTGCATAATGGCATATGCACGTTATATACATATGTAAGCTTGCTACGAAAATGGCGTTATGCTGTACTTAAAAAAGAAAAAAAAACAAATAAATAAATAAAGAAATAAATAAATAACGTAAAGTGGTAAATTTAACGTGCGTTCTCGAGTATTACATATTATCTCACGGCACAACTGTCTGCCTCTGTCCTCTTAAAAAAAAAAACAAAAACAAAAAAAAAAATAAATAAATAAATAAAAGAAAAAAAAAATAAAAAGAAAAAATAATTAAATCCACGCGAGCTTGATGTAAATAATATCTACGAAAGAAATGAGTGAAATTTTCCATCGTTCTGTCGTTTTTTTTTTTTTTTTATTTTTTCTTTTTTTTTCTTTCTTTTTTTATAGCGCGCACTAACACAAACGATAACGAAGAAGAAGATTAGTATGATCTTTCGGCGATTTCTTTCCAGCCGAATATTTTTTGTGAATATATTGAAAAAACTAAAAAAAGAAAAAAAAAAAAAGAAAAAAAAGAAAAAAACAAAATAAATCGAAGGAAAAAAGAAATAAAAATAAAAAATAACGCGTTTGCATCGAAACAAACCCACTCTCTACTTCCAATATCTCTTTGCCTCTCGTTCCTCTCGTGGCCATCACCATCCCCCTCCACCACCCCCCCAATAACATCATTCGTAGCACAACATATCATCGATGTTATACTCGATTCGAACGAGAACGTTTTATGGTGTTTGCATTGATTTTCTGCGACGACACAAGAGATACGATAAATATTATCGAAAGCAAGAACGTTCGAGAGCACGTGCTTTCGACATAGGGTTTACTTTTCGTCGTTCGTGCTAACAGACGTTTCACGATGGCGGAATAATAAACTTTTCGTATCTCGAGATTCTTTTTCCCCACCCCCTCCCTCTCTCTCTCTATCTCTTTCTCTCTTTGTCGATATATATATATATATATCTTTCTATCCCTTTTTCTCTTTTAGAATGACAAATATCATAACCCTTCCCTCTTTTTCTCTCCTTTCTTTCTCTTCTCTTTTTTTTTTTTTCTTTTTTTTTCTTTTTTTTGACAGATCGATCGTTAAAACGATTTCAACTATAACGCTCATTGAAATTAGAAAGATAAAACGGGACGAAACTTAAATTAATTCATCTTCATTATCTCGAAATCAAATTTTTTTTTAAATAATTAAAATATATATATATATATATATATATATATATATAAATAAATAAATAAATAAAGAGTGATAGATATTTATTTATGTATGCTACGTCATGCATACTTTTATATTTATTTGAAGTATTTATTGAAGTATTTTCGAAAGAAAGTAACGATCAAAATTAATAAAGGAAGAGAAAAAAAGGGAGAGAGAGAAAGGGAGAGAGAAAACAAACAAAAAAAAAAAAAAAAGGAAAATGTGTCAAGAGTTTCCTTTTTTAAAATAATAATAATAATAATAATAATAATAATATTAATGATAATGATTATATGTTATCAGACAATAGATCAACGAAGATATTGAAGATAATGACTTTTTAGAAATGGAAGTATAATATTTATGAACGATATAGATATGTGTTCGAGACTTTTGTTAACTAAAAATATTGAAATTTCGAGATGAAGCATCGATTATTATATCGAAATAGAAAAAAAGAAATGGAATGTCAATATCACGTTTATATTATTATTACGTACTATATATATATATATATATATATATATATATATATATATATATATATATATATATATAAAATAAACATATACATATATAAACGTATACTCACAAAATATATAAAGAATACATGAGTCATTTATTTTGAAAGTGGTTTAAGCTCCAAAAAAAAAAAAAAAAAAAAAAAAAAAAAAAAAAAAAAAAAAAAAAAGGAAAAGAAAAAGAGAAAAAAAAATGAATAGACTTAAATATACAAATTAAATATAAAAAAAAAAAAAAAAAAGATATATAAATATACATAGAAAATAAATATAAATGGATTTGGCTAATTTTCAAAATAAATAGATAAACACACAAACACATACGCACACAGAAATTATATAAAAGAAACCATTCTACGATTCACAAAATCACGTATAGTCAGAAAGTAAAAAAAAAAAAAAAAAAAAAATCTATCCGAATATATATATCCGTGTATGGAATAAAATAAGAATTAAAACAATTATGAATTAACTCGTAGAGAAATAAAAATTATATTTATATTTTTCCATAATTATTTATATTAATTATATAACAAATATTTATCAAATTTATAAATATTCATCAATCAAATGTACGACGACAATTCGAACGAGAGAGAGAGAGAGAGAGGCAGAGGAACAAAAGTGAAAAAAAATCAAAAAAAAAAAAAAAAAAAAAAAAAAAAAAAAAAAAAAAAAAAAAGAGAGAGAGAGAAAGAAAGAAAAAAAAGAGAGAAAAAAAAGTCCAAGTATATCGTAAAGATTAACGCAACCATTAACTTCATAGTCGTTAAATCTGGCATATACAACTCAACAACAGAACGACTAAACTATTGCTGCCTGTAATCTTGCTAAACGCGAATGGTTGTAATAGTAGTAGTAATAGTACTAGTAGTAGTAGTAGTAGTAATAGTAGGAGTAAAGTAAAAAGGGTTGCGCTTGCTGACACAGAGGGTAAGAAGGGACGCGGCGCAAAACGGTCACTTTGAGTGAAAAACCGCTGGAACGTACGGAAAGGAAAGGTAAGGATAAGCAGTAGACGCTAAACCCAGGATTTACTGATGGTTAAACGACGCTCCAATTGCTCCTCAGTAATTACCCGGTTAACGGAGCTTTTAACGAGCCAACCAGGATAATCGCTCCGGCCGAAGTATTCAATGCTAGAGAGTTCGACGAAACAAAAAGAAAAAAAGAATAAAAGAAAAAGGACAGAGAGAAAAAATAATTAAACGAATAACCCGAACAAAAAGCGCACGTATATTTTTTTTTTTCTTTTTTTTTTTTTTTTTGGATCGAGTAAAAAATATTTTTAATACGCATATCTTTTGTACAAAATTTCGTCGTCGTTATTGTACACAAAAACTTTATACTATCACGATAATATTTTTTTATTATTATTATTATTATTTATTTATTCATTCATTTATTTATTTATTTATTAATTCATTTATTTATGTTATATATATATTTGCAATTTAATTATATCGATCCAATCAATAATTTACCACTTCGATTTTATCATATATGATCTATATATGGAATCATTGAAAACTGATAGAAAGGAGGGTAGGACGGGGGTGGGTGGGGAGGAATCTGATCTGATTTGATTTTAATAAAATTTGCGATAAACTTTTGTACTGATTTGTTAAATCGTTTTCATATATATATGTATATATATATATATATAGCTTCGTTTTATTATATACCGTGACAAATTATTTTCATCTACTCTTCTTTATATGTTAATAATACACAGAACAACAGGGGATCCACACACGTACACACGTACACACACACACACATTTGACTTATAAATTTTTACGAAGAAAATCTTTCTCTCTTTTGCGACCACGGCATATCGTCGGAACAGCTGTTACATTTCTTTATGGTGTTTATTTATTTTTTTGTTATTTTTCTTTTTCTTTTCTTTGTTCTTTTTTCTTTTTTTTTTTCTTTTTCTTTTTTTTCCTAAAGCTCAGCGTTTAAAAATTTTTGTACAGTGCATATTTAAATCACTGTCCTCTCTCTCTCTCTCTCTCTCCCTTTTTTTTTTGTTCTTTCCTTTCTTTTATTTTTTATCTTTTTTCCTTTTCACGCAGCTGCATAATTGAATACCATATGTATGTACGTGTAAAAAGATTCGAATTAATTGCGACTTCGTTAAGTATGTATTACTTCGTGATTTTCAAATTTTTCTTTTTTTTCTTTTTTTTTTTTTAATTTTCTTTTTTTCTTCCTCTCTCTCTCTCTCTCTCTCTCTGTCTCCTCGTACGATATAAATGTTATATAAACGTAACGCGTAAATTAATATTATCAGTTAAAATATCGGGCGAAAGAAAAAAAGGAACAGAAAAAATGGGAGGGGGGGGGGGGGGGAAAAAAAGAAAAAAAAAAGAAAAAAAAAAGAATAGAAAAGTAAAAGAAATAATTCCCCTCTGGAAAAGTTAGCCTTTGAATCCTCATTAAAAAATCGCGACGAAACTTTCAACGAACGAACGAACGAACGAACGAACGATCTCTTGCACAGCACAACTCCTCTTTTTTTTCTTTTATTTATTTCCTTTTTTCTTTTCTCTCTCTCTCTCTTTTTTTTTTTTCTTTCGGACGAACGCGTCGCATTCTCTCTTCTCCTTTTATTTTTTTTTCTTTTTCTTTTTCTTTTCCTCTCATTTCCTTCCTTTAGAAAATTTTTCAAAAAGTTCACGCCCGACTATTTATATCTCCCCTCGCGCGCGCGCGCGCATACCCCTGCCCACCCACCCAACCACCCCCCACCCCCATAGAAATGTATCCAAGAAAGCACTTCGCGTTATAATATTATACAATTTTTTTCCCCTGGACTATTTATCGTACCGATGTGTCTCACTTAAAAATAATATATTCGACGTATGCGCATGTATATGCAAGTTAATACAGTTTAAAACATTTAAAACTTAAAATATAAGAAGAGGATCGGTGATTGCTGGCTCTGAGGGGGATGAAAGGTAAAAAGAACGAGAAAGGAAGAAAGAAAGAGGGAAAGAAAGAAAATGAAAAAAAAAAAAAAAAGAAAAAAAAAAGAAAAAAAATTAAAAATAAAACAAGGAAAAAGTCCTGAATACGAAAGTCCTTTCGCGAAACTGAAACTTTTCTATTTCATTCGATGGGACTACGTATAATGCATTTTTTTCTCCTTTCTCCTTTCTCTCTCTCTCTCTCTCTCTCTCTATCTTTATCTTTATCTCTATTTCTCTCTTTATTATTCCTTTTTACGAAAAACTCGAGCCATAAGTACCGTACTGGTTGTATAATAAAATAAAGTATCATTACGGGTAGATGCTTTTACGCAGGTACGGAGAAAAGATATATATATATATATATATATATATATATATATATATATAGAGAGAGAGAGAGAGAGAGAGAGAGAGAGAGAACGATTCGTGATATCTCGGAAGAAATTGCGGTAAAAATTGGAGTTACAACGCGGCAAAAAAGAAAAAAAGAAGAAGAAGAAGAAGAAAGAAAGAAAGAAAGAAAAAAAAAGAAAAAATAATTATGCAAAATAGTGATGGTTAGCAGAGTACCGTTTAATCTCAAATGAAGGATTTCATTGGTTCTCCTCTTCTTCTCCTTCCTCTTATTTTCATTGAATTTAAATTAGATTAAAGATTATATATATATATATATATATATATATATATATATATATATATATATATATATTAATAAATAAAAATATCCTTGTTCTTATATTTTGTATATTTTATTATTATCCTTTGATAGCCCATCAAGAACGTTCGCAGTTGTAAATACATCGAATAAATAAAATAAAAAAGAAAAAAAAAAAAATGTACATAGTTGCATTCATTTACTTACTCGTATCATTAGAGGCGAACGAACGAACGACATAACAACGTACATATCATTAGAAAGAAAATGTAAACTAATGTTTGTCTTTCTGTGTTGTGTATGTGTGTGTGTATATAACGAGAGAGAGAGTGAGAGAGAGAGAGAGAGAGAGAGAGAGAGAGAAAAGAAAGAAGAAGAAAAAAAAAATAATTTGCTGGTCGACTCCAAAAAGGTACACCACTCATTTTGTAAATGTATTAAATAAATAAAAAAAAAGAAATATAGAAATAAATTTATAAATTAATAAATAAATAAATGAACAAAATAAAAAAATATATATATATATATTTGTATTCATACAATTTTTATATTATTAGATGACGTATGAACAACGTATCGTTCATTAGCTAAAAGACGCAAATGAATGTGTATAAAAAAAAAAAAAAAAAAAAAAAAAAAAAAGGAAGGAAGGAAGGAAAGAAAGGCAAAGGAAAAAATATATATATATATATATATATAAATGCGCGCGTGTGTGTGTATATAAATATATAAATATATATATATATATATATATATATATATATATATATGATGAGATCTGAGAGAGATCTATAATGCGAAACATTTACATGAGTGGTCATATTGTCCTGTTAAATGGATATCGATGAGAACACAACATTCTGTTAATACTTACCTCGTGTATAAACGTATTTATTTATGTATGTCAATTTTCCAACATCAAGTGCATAAATAAATGCATACATACATACGTACATACATACATATATACATACTATATATACTACATCATACAAACGAATACATACGATGGATAATAATCGGTCTTTATGATTAAAAACTAATGATATTTGTTATTGAAATAACGATAACAGAGATGTTTATAAAATTTCCGATTAATATCCATGATAAAAGAAAAAAAGGAAAAAAAAAAAAAAAAAAAAAGAGAGAGAGAGAGAATAATGTAACGCGATTCGTGAGGAAAGAGAAAGAGAGAGAGAGAGAGAGAGAGAGAGAGAGAGAGAGAGAGAGAGAGAAAGAGAGAAAACTCTATAATCATTTTTTTTTTATTTTTTGTTTTTTTTCTCTCCCTCTTTTTTTCATATGGATATAGTTAATTAACTTTAACAACTACCATCGACAACTCTTAAAGTTAACTTCGTTATTAACTCTTTCGAATTCGTTCGTTCATTCGTGCATTCGTTTTTCATGAAAGAAAAAAAAAAAAAAAAAAAAAAAAAAATATATATATATATAAAGACAAAAGAAAAAAAAAGGGGATGGGGAAAAAGGAGGGAGGGGATAAAAAAATGTTTAAGGGTAAATTTGACGTAATTTCAACAAAAGCACCCGAGGTTCGCGTACTTGCTAAGCTTTTCTTCTTTTTTCTTTTCTGTATATTTTTTTCTTTTTTTTTTTTTTTGGCTTTCTGTGTGTCTTTTCTCTCTCTCTCTCTCTTTTTTTTTTTTTTCTTTTTTTTCGTATAATTTTAATTATTCCATGCATTAGAGAAACGCTTTTTTCCCCACCGGCCTCCTCCTCCTCCTCCTCCTCCTCCTCCTGCGACCCTCCTCATTCTCCCTACGCAACTTCTTTTCTTTAACAACCATTCTCTCTCTCTCTCTCTCTCTCTCTCTCTCTCTCTCTCTCTCTCTCTCTCTCTCTCTCGCTGTCTGTTCTC
>NC_062205.1:2196518-2199018 GCF_912470025.1 Vespa velutina
CATTAGTGTCGTTATATTTTCGTTGTTTTAATTAAACGTAAATTATTGACAATTCTAATATAACTTCTAACATAAGACAATAACTTTACGATAATTAATATAACGATATCATAATAAATATAGAACGAAATATTACAAATTCCATTAATTAATTGTATAATCTCGGGTATTCCAGTATTAAAGCGTTGTAAACAAAAAAAAAAAAGAAAACAAAAAAACAAAAAAAAAATAAAAAAAAAATAAAAATAAAAAACTAACGTCATTTATTTAAATATTAAATTATCGATAATTATACGACGTTACGTAGTTATTTGCCAATCGGGATTATCAACAAACAAACAAACAAACAAACAAACAAACAAAGGAACTATCCAAGTACAACCAATGAAAAAACTTTATCGACTAATTTATTTCTTTTTCTTTTTTATTTTTTTTTTTTTTTCTTTGATAACAGGAAAAAGAAAGTGGGTGGAGCGCGCGGATGTAAATTCACATACGAAATATATTTGTCGTTTGGAATATCGATCATCAAATAGAGTTCGTCGTCAAATACGTTTAAATTAGTAGATCGACATTCGGACAAGAAGGGATGTTAGACAACGACAATCGACATTTTCTCAATTTAATAATAAATAACGAACGAAGCTATTAAAAGGGAAGAGAAAATATGTAGAGAGATAATCTTTACATCGAAGATATCGCGAGACAGTTTAAAAGGAAGGGGATGATTGGGAAGGGAGGGGGGAAGAGAGGGGAAGGGGGAGAATCAAATAATTTAGAAATCATTATTTACTCCTTTGCACATATATACATATATACATACATACATACATACATACATATATATATATATATATATATATATATATATATATATATATATATATATATATGTATATATAATAAACCCCTATCTCGTTTTGTCTCGTCTGGTATCGTCGGACTGACATGTAAAATTAATATAACGGGTGTTCTCGAACATCACGAGCTATCGTAACATATTGTTCCAATAACAATTTCGATTTTACGAATAAATTAAATTTGGCCATTGATAAAGTTGAAATAATATCTTCCCCTCCCCTCCCCTCCGCCCCTCACCATCACCCTTTCTCCTACTCCATCTCTCCACTTTTATTTTATTTTATTTTATTTTTTGTTATTTATTTTTTTTCTCCTTGCTTCTTCTTTTTTTTTTTTTTCCCCCAACGTCGAACCCTCCGACATACAACAAATATTTAATAAAGAGAATTGTTGTAACCGTAGGTATTTTCAAAACGAGCAATATAAAAAAAAAAAAAAAAAAAGAAAAAAAAAAGGAAAGAGGGAAAAAAAGGACAGAACAGAAAAGAAAAAATAAATAAATAGATAAATAATTAAAGAAAAAAAGAAACAAAAAAAAAAAAGAAAAGAAAAGAAAAGAAAAAAGAAAAGAAAACTGATCAACGCGCATACGCTCCTCTACTTCTTTTCTATTCTTTTATTATTATTATTATTATTATTATTATTATTATTATTATTAATATTATTATTATTTCTTTTTCTTTTAATATCCTTCTTCTTTTTCTTTCTTCTTCTTTTTTTTCTCTTTCTTTCTTTCTTTTTTTTTTTTTTTTGCTTTTTCTTTTACACTTTTCCCCCCGAGCACACAATATATGCCCTAATTCCATGTATATACCTCATTTTCTCCTCTAACGATGTGTACAGACATAAAAGCATCGTATAACTCTCTCTCTCTCTCTCTCTCTCTCTCTCTCTCTCTCTCTCTCTCTCTCCCCCTCTCTCTCTCCCCACCCCACTCTCTCTCTCTCTCTCTCTCTCTCTCACTCTCTTCATGTATTCGTAACAAAAGCCGTTTCCGAAGATAACAATGGGGGTCGTCATAGTCATCGTAGTCGTCGTAGTCGTCGTAGTCGTGTCGTAGTCACTGATTATACGCGGTAAGAAACTTTTGATAATGGTCTTTCTGATAATACAACGTGTTAATTATAAGCCAAGCATTATGGGGAGGATGGTGGAGGGAGAAGAAGAGGGAGAGGAAAAGGAGAAAAATATGGAAGGAAAAGGGGAAGGGCGGAGCTGAAGAAAATGGATGTAGTTTTGAACGTTCTTAAAAAGCATCCTTCTCATCATCAATATTATCCAATTTAATTTAATATAAAACACCATATATATATATATGATTATTAATTATCAAAATTAATTGCTACGATTAATTACATTCTTTATTATTACGAATGAATGAATAATAATAATTATAATAATTTTTTTTTCACTCGCTCTCTCTCTCTCTCTTTTTCTCTTTATTTTTATTTTTGTTCATCCTTTATTCGATCATCTTGTTTATACTAATTCAATTTCATAAAAACTCCCCCATCGATATTCATAGCTTGTGCTTTCACGATATTATTATTTACTAGAGATACAAAGTACATATACGTATAAGTACGTACATGTATATATGTATGTATGTATATATGTATGTATATAGTGAATTAGAGTC
>NC_062205.1:2206518-2211518 GCF_912470025.1 Vespa velutina
GAGAGAGAGAGAGAGAGAGATCGTATTAGAGGTTAATTCGTGCATAGGATCAACCCCCTATATATCGATCGAGAACTTACGTACACCGTCTAGCATAACGATTAACGCGTTAATCGGCTTATTACGAAACACATTACTGAAACTGTGAGCCGCTGTTGCTGTTGCTGTTGCTGTTGCTGTTGCTGTTGGTCTATTGCTGTTGTTGCTGTTGCTATTGCTATTGCTATTGCTATTGCCGCTGTTCATGCTGCCGCTATCGTTGTCTATCGACTCGTTCTTCGTGACACGATCGAGGATGATGCATATTACACATTCTTGAAATATGAGATTAAACTCTAATAATACACGTCCGAAATCAATCATATACTATGATAAATTAATCTCCCAGAAATTATCTTCCATAAACGTTAGATAATATAAATCATTTAGATTTTGTGGTAATCAATTGATCACTCGGATTATTTTCAATTCTTCGTTTTCTCTTTTCTTTTTTTTTTTTTCCTTCCTTTCTCTCCTTTCATGTTTTTCTTCTTCTTCTTCTTATTTTTTTTTTTTTTTTTATGTCTGAATAAATAATACTGCCTTTTATTGCTTTTATTTATTTTTTTTTCTTCCTTTTTTTTTCTTTTTCTATCGATATCTGAATAGTACAGGGAAGGATTAATTTTTTATTAATATTTTTTATATTTATATATTTATTAATAATATCAATAATATTTTATTCCTTTGATAATATTTTATATGATTATTTTTATTAAAGTATTCACATTTATGTCTTAATTCTCTCTCTCTCTCTCTCTCTATCTCTCTCCCTCTCTCTCTCTCTCTTCTTCGTATTTTTTAATAGTATTACATAGGATTGAATTTTTCAATAAAAAAAAAAATTTTATTATTATCCCTTTATTGATACATAAAATATTGAAAATTATCGACATTACTTATTGCTATAAATGAAAGATATTATTAAACAATAATTCATATATAATATATGAACATTAATTGCGTATATATATATATATATATATACCTAATATACGACAAAGTCATGCGATTAGAAGATTTATAAAATCGATAAACCGTTCGTCGACGTTTCAACGATTATTCCATCCCTTGGAGAATTACTCACTCATACACAATTGTCGTATCATTTGAGAAAAAAAAAAGAAAAAAAGAAGAAAAAGAAAAAGAAAAAAAAACGAAGAAACGAAGAAAGCAATAGGAAGCAGGACAATAGGAAAAAAAAAAAAGAAAGAAAGAAAGAAAGAAACGAAGAATAAAAAAAAAAAAAAGAAGGAGAAGGAAATAAAAATAGGAAATACTTGCAGTATATCCCTTCGAAAGTAATACATATTACAAAGGACCAAAGGTCCAAAAGGTCATGTATGTATGCATGTATATATGTATATATATATATATATATATATATATGTATTATCGTCGATCGCACATAGAAGAAAACGATGTGTATGAGTTACAGAAATAGCGGTGGAGATGGAGGGTGAGGGGAGGAGGAGGAGGAGGAGGAGGAGGAGGAGGAGGAGGAGGAGGAGAGGAGGGAGGTAGAAGTAGGAGGAGATAGAAGAATCGAGGAAAAATCAGTCTGCATGAAATCATCGATGTTAGAAGAGGGTTGAAGATTGAAGAGAAAAGAAATAAGTATATACCTTTGAGAATTTAGAAAGAAAAAAGGAGAGAGAGAAAAAAAAAAGACAAAGAAAATGAAAGAAGGAAAGAAAGAAAGAAAGAAAGAAAGAAAGAAAGAGATAGATAGAGAGAAGACGGGGGATGAATGTATTAGGGGTATTCTAGAAAGCATCTTTCAAATCCGCATTCATAGAACACGTTCGGACGCGGTAAACGGGTTGGCCCCATCTTCTTCTTATTCTTTTTCAAGATATACAACCAAAGAACGATAGATAAGGGGAGAAGTGGAGAAGAGAGAAAAATATAAGGAGACAGACAGAGAGAAAAAGAGAGAGAGAGGGAGAGAGAGAGAGAGAGAGAGAGAAGCGTTAGCTAGCCAAAGGAGGGTTGGTAAGAAGAGAACGTTGAGGTTTAAGGGTTGGTTCAGAAGAAGGGATGGGAAGTTACCACTAAGGTAGAGAGGATTCGAGAGAGACGATTCGACGTTTACACGAAAGAGAGAGAAAAAGAGAGAGAGAGAGAGAGAGAGAGAGAGAAAGAGAGAAAAGGGGAAGAACAATAGGGTTCGTACGCGTTTACGCCCCCTTACCTTACCAAACGCCTTTGGCTACGAAACGGAAGCGTTCTCTAGTTCCCGTCATACCCCAACCACCCCTCCACCCTCGCTACTGATATATCACCTCCACCCTCACCCCAAACTCCCACCGACGTGTGTGTTACTCTCGTAAAATATGGAAACCTATATAAAGATCGAAAGAAGGGAGAGGCAATGGTGATGGGGATGGAGGTGGATGAGAGAGTAAAAGAGAGAGAGAGAGAGAGAAAAGGGTGGAGGTTGCATTGAAGTAGAATAAGGGTGAGAAGGCGTATGCCGCGTCGGCGGAATGTTACTCACATAGGAAAGAATTGTAACTTTGACGACCTCTTCCTCCCCATCACCTTTATATACCACACCTCTCCAACACAACCCCCTCCCTCCACTCACAACTCATCTTTTTTTCTCTTTTCTTTCTCTTACTTTCTTTCTGTCTTTCTGTCTTTCTGTCTGTCTATGCATCTCTTTCTTTCTTGCTTCCTTTCTTTCTTTCTTTCTGTCTGTCTGTCTGTCTGTCTGTCTGTCTTTCTGTCTTTCTGTCTGTCTGTCTCTTTCTCTCTCTCTCTCTTTTTCGCTTTTCGTTTTCACCATTCCTTTTCCTATCGAACAACCCAAGGGAATTTTTCTTATAGGAAAAGTAGGAAGGACCACCCTTATTCTCTTACTATTTCACTCTCCCTTACGAAGGGACAAAGCCATAACGCGAGTAGTGCGAATAGAAAATCGAAGTATATATGTGTGTGTGTGTGTGCGTGTGTGTTGGTAAGTGTTCTCTCTCGAACTCGTTAAACATGAAATCCAAGTGTTGGCTAACTAAGTTTATTTTACAATTTACTAACAAGAGAAATTATAATATCAAAACTACCCCTTCTATTATTTCACTAAATAGATTTTGATAAATAAGATTATGTTTTAAGGGAAGTCTCTCTCTCTCTCTCTCTCTCTCAATCCCTATCTATATTTCTCTATCTCTCTCTCTCTCTCTCTCTTTAACTACTTCTAAATACAATTGAAGAAATAATAACAGAGCGAGAGAGAGAGAGAGAGAGAGAGAGAGAGAGAGAGAGAGAATTACAACATCATGTCGCGTTATACGATATTTCGCATAAAGGTCGATAACAATAAAGACGATCATTAATTAATCAACTACGTGAATACAATCAAGAAATAATCGATGACTATGAACGAGAGACTACGAGTGACGACAATAATAACAATAACAACAACAACGACGACAACAACAACAACAAATTCTCGTCATTTTTTTTTCTTTCGACAAATCTATTCGATCGAATACAAAACCAATTACTAATAATCTAACTATCTCATTTATTATTCCTTTTTTTTTTCTTCTTCTTCTACACATATTTATAATATTTACTTGCATATATATATATATATATATATATATATATATATATATATTTATTGTCTTACAACGAGAATATAGAAATTGATCAATGTTACAACGAGTAGATTCGAAATAAATACGTGTATAAATTGCCGAATGAAATACATATGTATTTCAAATCGATTCGATGCATCGACCCTTATGTATGCGTGTATGTGTGTGTGTGTGTGTGTATCTGTTTCTGTAGTGTATCTGTGCGTGTAAAATAATAAAGTCTATTTGTTCTCTACTTTACAATTACGTTTGCAATTATATTTGTTCGATATTATTCTATTTAAAATTCGCATTCAGCGTTACGTCGAATTAACCAACACGTATCCAAATCCCAACCCCCTCCTACATACCCCCACTGTACTCCTCTTCCCACCCCCTTTGTCTCTCTCTCTCTCTCTCTCTCACTCAACGATTCTATCTTCGTCCAGAACACGTCGCAAACAAATCCGATATATTCGAAATATCATAAATTCGAGCGTAAATTTTGCCCAGATGCAAACGAGATATCTTTTGCATAAATTATATACTCTTTTTTCTCTCCCTTTTTTTTCTCTCCTTCCTTTTTTTCCTTCAGTCTTTTTTTTTCTTTTTTTTTTTTCTTCCTTTTTTTTTTAATTATTTTCTTTTCCCTCACCCACCCACACTCATCAACACACACCCTCCTCCCCCACGTCGTGATTATTATTTTGACTCGCGCTCGTGCGAAATCAAAGACCGAGAATTAATGCGTTCTCTCGAATCGTGATTTATCGTAAAACGATGACGAAAAAGAAAAACGAAAAAAAAAAGAAAAAAAAGAAAGAAGGAAAAGAAATTATTTCCCGTCCATTTGAAAATCCAAACATCCAAGGGACATAAAATAAAAGTCGTCTTTTAAACAAATCGATAGATATCGAAAATAGGCATATCTGATAACGTCATTATTAAAAAAAAAAAAAAGAAAAAAAAAAGAAAAACAAAACAAGAAATTCATGAATCGTGCAATGGTTAAAAATTGTTTTAATCGAGAATAAAATTGGTCTGGGTTGTGTAATCATAAAATGAAAAAAAAAAAAAAAAAAAAAAAAAAAAAACAAATCCAGATACACAGCTATTAGTACAACTTTTAAATAATCGTTCGATATTCATACAGTGTTAAATAAAAATAATACTACAATCATTATCGTTCCTAAGATTCTCCTAAGATCTTTCTAACATCGAAACGATCTATCGCGTGTAACGATAAGCGCGTATTATAACCACAATGCGTATCGATCTAATAGTATCGAAGGTCGCGGCCGATAGACAGTCTAGAGATCGTATTTGTCGACACTAATACCGGCTCGACTATGCATCTCATTGTGGCCCGTCGTGGTG
>NC_062205.1:2234018-2239018 GCF_912470025.1 Vespa velutina
ATTAATGCATCTTTGGCATGTTCATGGGAGAGTCTCTTATTCACTTACTCTCTCTCTCTCTCTCTCTCTTTCTTTCTTTCATACTCTCGTGTGTATGTCTTTCTCTCTCTTATTCGGTCTCTTACAATCTAGCTCGATTCGCCGTGTAAGAGAAATCACGAGGGTAGTTCCGTCGAGTTTACAAGAAGGGTATAGAGACTTACGCCATTTTGTATTATCTTACTGCCGAGGGCGTATCGAAAATCCCCTCTCCTCCTCTTCTACCCTTCTATTTCCCTACCCCTTCCCTTGTCCTCTCTCTCTCTCTGATTTAACTCTTTGTATTAGGAAAATTCATTCGAAAATCTTTATGCATTAAATATAAACGATATTAGTCTTTTCTTCTTACTTTGATTATATTGAGCGCCAACGTAAAACGATGACGATAACGATGACGATAATGACGATGACGACGACGATGACGACGACGATGTTCGCTTTACTTAGACGTCGATTGTTCTCCTTTCGTCTTTGTTTCGTTCAAGAAAAAAATATTTTCCATACAACGATGTGAGTGAATAAGTACTTAAATGGTAGTATATGTTAATAGATATGTATATAGAGTGTACAAAAAGTATGGGACTAAATTTATGAAGATATTCATAATTTATCGTGTCATTTATAATGAAATATTCGGAAATTTCCTTCCTCTGTAAAAATTGCAAAATTCTTTCATTCGTCGAATTAGCCGATTGCCGAGCGAAAATAAATTTCATTCAAAAATGAATGAATGAATGAATGAATGGATGGATGGATGGATGGATGGATGGATGGATGAATGAATGAATGATTGAATGAATGAATGAATGAATGAATGAATGAATTTCTTAGTGTTTTTTTTTCATCGACGAATGAAAATAAATCATAAATATTTTCAAAGGCATATATCTTTTCGAAAAAGCATTTTTTAATCAATAAGTAGTTAGATATGGTATAAGTTTGATTCCCAT
The DNA here is from genome assembly GCF_912470025.1 of Vespa velutina. Taxonomy (NCBI): domain Eukaryota; kingdom Metazoa; phylum Arthropoda; class Insecta; order Hymenoptera; family Vespidae; genus Vespa; species Vespa velutina. Next base: position 2,235,008 of record NC_062205.1, read on the forward strand.
ACTCTTTGAACACCCTCTATATATATATATATACAGATTTTCGGGAACAATTATTTTCTTTGAAAAAAAAAAAAAAAAGAAAAAAGAAGACAATGGATAAAAAATTTTACACACGTCTGTCCGATGAAGTTGATCACATTTATTTTTTTTTCTTTTTATTACTTTTTCTTTTTTTTTTTTTTTTTTTTTCTTTTTTTTTTCTTTTTTTTTTTGATGAAAGTATTATGAATAAGGATTAATAATAAAGAAGAAAATTTCGATTAAATTTCAGGATCTACGTGTACGACGTGTCTTAAAGTACGACGGATATGCTTACAAGTGTAATATCGCCGTTGACGTTTTCAAAATACGAGGTTAAAGGTCGAATAAGGTGAGTGCCATCCCAGTCATCGTTTCTTCTGCTTTCACGTTGATGTAACTTTACGAAAATCTTATGCTACCGTTTGTATTTCGGTACATGAGAAAAATCCGTACATCTCGCGTAAACGTAACGCAACGTGTAGTTAAATAACTGTCCAATAATGAAATATTCGAATAATATTGAAGGAAAAATTTAATTTTACTAGTCGATCCTGAGAAAATTATTTTCCTTCAACTTTTTCTCTTCCTCTCCCTTACCCCCAACACTCACCACCCTCTCGCGCCCTCCTTAATTTCCATCAATTTTTCATCTTCTTGATTTTTATTTATCGTTTTTATTTTTATCTTTTCCTTCTTCCACCTCCACCTTCTTTCTATCTCTTTTTCTTCGTCCTTCTTCGTCTTCTACGTCTCTTCTTCACGTTGGTTGTATCGACGTTACGTCAAGCTTTGCTTCTTCTCTCTTCCTTTTTTCTTCCTTTTTATTTTTTCTTTTCTCTCTCTTTTTTTTCTTTTTTCTTTTTTTTTGCTTTTTTCATCGCAAGGATCCTGCCTTTCTTGCGTTAACGAGATTTCTCTTATTACGCGTTCTACCGAGCTATGTATGTACTTTGTATTATATTTATTTAACGTTCGTCGAGAAAAGAGTTTCGTGCGTTACCGAGAAATAACGTTTATAAGATGAGAAAGAAAGAGAGAGAGAGAGAGAGAGAGAGAGAGAGAGAGAGAGAGAGAGAGATAAAAGTAGATGAAGATAAAGATAAAGATAAAGATAAAGATCAAAATAGAAATAGAGAGAGAGAGAGAGAGAGAGGAAGTTAGTTTTCAAAAGAAGAAAATAATATCAATTGATAATCTCGTAACCATAATCAAAGTGATATTTAATATTGTTGATCGATATGACGATTCGTTTTTTTTTCCTTTCTTTTTTCAATTTTAATTTATTCCATCAAATCTCTCGATAAAATCTCGATAAATTGGATTTATCATCGATAAATTATATCATTGTCAAAAGTAAAAACGGCGTGAATTAGAATGCAAGGATTTTCTTTTTTCTTTTTTTTTTTTTTTTTTTTTTTTCTTGTTTATCTTCCCTTTAAAGATAGTATTAGGTTGGAAACTATGAAACGGGCGTTGAATGATAATAAAAAAAAAAAAAAAAAAAAAAAAAAAGAACTAAACCAAAACGCCCGTTTCATAGTTTCCAATCTAATACTATTATAATAAAATTAACTTTTGACGATATAATAGAACGTCAATGTTAATTCGAAGAAAAATTATTACATTGTAATAATATTATAAAAATAATACTGCCTTAAATAATTATTATTTTCTCGATATGGTGAACAAGATAGAATCGCCCCGTTCTCCATGAAATAGGTAAGATATTTAAACTAGTTTAGAAGCCGTTTAAAGTCTTTCAAACCAAACTGCTTCTCGTAAAGGTAAAGTTCCATTCGCATTAAGGACATACGAATACAAGATATCTTACCAAGAGATTCCAAACGATATCTATCTCTCTCCCTCCCTCCCTCTCTCTTTCTCTCTCTCTCTCTCTCTCTCTCACTCTGGAAAAAGAAGAAGAAGGAGAAGAAGTTATTTCTCAAAAGATAATACAAATTGTTCCTCATTTTCTATTACTACTTACTATTCAAAAGAAAGAGAGAGAGAGAGAGAGAGAGAGAGAGAGAGAGGGAAAATGTGTGTGTTTGAGAGAATAGAATAACATTGATTTATACCGCAATATCAAGTGATGTTAAATTGAAATTGACGTTTTTGCTTTCTCTTTTTGTTTTTCTTTTCTTTACTCTTGATTTTTTGTTTTTCGTATTTTCGATTTAAAGCTCGATCAAATATCTACGAAGAGAGAGAGAGAGAGAGAGAGAGAGAGAGAGAGAGAAAAGAAAAAAGAGAACGTGAAAGCAACGCGCAAGAAATAAGAGCCATTGATCGTTATGATTTACTTTTTACTTAAGAGAATGATTTTGAATCTTTAGAAATAATATGTCGTAAGAAAAAGTTTCATAATAATGATTACAATGTAAATTTGTTAACGTAGGAAAAGCTTTCAACGAATTATATTCGACGTACGTACGTACAATGCATATTTCTAACTTTTATTACGTATGCATGTATGTTACGAATATATATATATATATATATATATATATATATATACGTATATAACTATGGTACATTTCTATATACATACATCTCAAGTAAGTATGTATGCATATATATATATATATATATATATATATATATATATATGTATAAACGAATGAATAATAAATCAATATATTCATTCCGTGACGATATTTAATCCATTGATAAAATGAGCTGATCACGACGGTCGATTATTTGCGAAAGTTTTAATGGCATTAACGATTCCGTTATTCGCGTTAAGTTTTCGATCGATTTTAACCCGACGTACATGAGCTTAAATTTTAATAAACAATCAAATTTTCGTATTTCTATTCGGGTTCTCTGTTAATGCCTCGCTTTAATCAGCTTATTTACTTTCACCGAATGTTATGATATCTTGCTTTACGCGCGCGCGCTCTCTTTCGAACTGATAGATGTTAGAAAATAAATAAATAAAGAAAGAAAAAGAAAAACAAGCAAAGAAACAAAGAAAAGTGAAGAAGCAAAAAAGGAATTAAAAAAAAAAAGAAAAAAACAAAGAGAAAAATTAGAAAGGCAAGAGAATTTAATCGTTCATCGTAATATAATATTATGAATGGCTACGATTAGGAAAGAGATGAAAAATTAAGAAAAAAGAGACAGAGAGAAAGAAAGAAAGAAAAGAAGAAAAAAAAAATGGCGGAGAAATATGTTGATGCGGTTTCGTAGTAAAGAGAGCGAAAGCGAAAGAGAGAGAGAGAGAGAGAGAGAGAGAGAGAGAGAGAGAGAGAGAGAGTGAGAGAGTTTGTCCCTTGGCTCGATACCTTTGTTCCTGTTATTAAGATGACGTCAGGATTGGAACCACTGTTACCTCATTCATTTGACGAATGTAAAAATCGCGTGCGGGAGTTGTGTAAATCGAACCCTCGGATCATACGAGAGAGATATGTATGTATGTACGTACGTATGTATGTATGTATGTATATATGTATGTATGCATGCATGTATGTATGTATATAGGTAGGTAGGTAGCAGGTGGTTAGGTATAAAACTTACGGAAATCGCGTGTTCGACTTGAACGCGCTTCGTTCGTTGAGAATGAATTTAGGCGAACGTTAAGAATTTCGTTTTGTCTTCTTCGTAAACGTGAATTTAATTCACGAATATAAGTGATATTTTAATGAAAAAATTATAGGATATATATATATATATATATATATATATATATATATGTATGTATGTATGTATGTATGTATGTGTGTATGTATAATAAGTAATATCGAAACAAAATATTTTTTTCTTTTCTTGAGAATATTTCTTCAAAAATAATCTCGACTTCTTCGAAAATAATTCGATTCCGAGGAAATCAAAATGAGAAGAAAAAATATAATAGAAATAAAAATGGAGTGAAATGAAAATAGACGTAGAAAAAAGAATAGGGTGAAATGAAAAATCAATGAGGATGTATTTATGGGGAAAAAAGAAGTATACGTATATATTTGATGTGCAAGTATAGCCATTTAAAGT
>NC_062205.1:2246518-2251518 GCF_912470025.1 Vespa velutina
TATCGTAATCCCTAGTTCGACTTTTATATATAGGAGGGGGAGGGAGAGAGGGGAGATGATATCCCCTCTCCCTTCTTCCTCAACTTTCTAAAAATTATCAAAAATTTAACGAACGGATATCTAATGATTTCTAATTCGATAAATAAATTACAGTAATAATAATAATAATGATGTTGATGATGATGATGATGATGATGATGATGATGATGATGATGATGATGATAAGTGGCAGGAAAGTTTTTTTTATTTGTCAATAAAAAGAAAAAAAGCAAGAATGTCCTAATGCTTGTTTGAAACTGATTACGTTCTGTCTTTTTTATTTCTTATCTTTCTTTCTTTCTTTTTTTTTTTTTCTTTCTTTCTTTCTTTCGACAGTAATCCCAAAAAAAGAAAGATAGCAAAAGCAAAATTCAATGAGCGAAATAGCGATATTATTTTATTACAAACTCAAAATAAAAAGGGGTTGCTTGTTGCTTGCTTGCTTGCTTGCTTTGCGTGCGTTCGAATTAATTTCTACATAATAAATATGTAATCTTTCATCATAAAATATCATTCTTAGGAGTGTTAATAATCGAAAACAATGCCCATACATTGTATAGGGTGTTCACTGAACAGCTTAATGATATAAAAGATAAATAATGCGTGCCTTTAAGTGATCACCCTGTATGATTATCGTTAAAACGTTTCACGTTCATTCGCGTTTACTTAATGTTACATCGTCCCTTTGAGAATAAAATGAAAAGAGAAATAAGAAGAAAAAAAAAAAAAAAAAGAAAAAGAAAAAGAAAAAGAAAAAAAAAAGAAATGACGCGAAGTTAGTCATCGGCCAAGATAAAAGTGACAAAAAATGTTACATCGTGTATCATTCGTGTAACGTGCGATTTTTTTTTCCTTTTTTTTTTTCTTTCTTTTTTTCTTCTTCTTTTTTTTTTTTTTTTTTTTCACATAACACAAATTCTTCCCCATTGCCTTTCGGGGGGATTATTTATGAAAATAATATTCAATGTTAAAAAATTAAAAAATTTTCTAACGATGAACATTAGAAAATTAAATTTCAAACAATAAACAAAGAATCAGAGAATAAATATTTTTTTCGTCGTTCGTAATAAAATTTCATAATAATTGGAACAACAAATTGTTTATAAATGTGGAATATTTATGAGACACACGCGTATAGAACGATTTGATAACAATAGACACCTACTTTTTTGACCGTACGAGTTGGCATTAGTAGAATCCTGTTTTATCGATGGTTAATAGTAAATTTCAAGTATTAGACGAGAAAGAATGAAATAGAATGGAATATAGAATCGAACTGAGATCGAAATAGACTTGAATAAAATTGTATAGGTCCGAGAATAGGACCGATCATAATTGAATAAATTTGAATAGGATGAAATGAGATCGGATAGAAGGGAAAAAGGAACGAATGTGATGGAATTGGATCGAATAGAATTAAAAAGGATAGGTCGATCCGATCCGATCCGATTCGGTATAACTAAAAAAAAAAAAAAAAAAAAAAAAAAAAAAAACAGAAAAAAAAAACAGAAAAAAAGATAGAAAAAAGAAAACAATTATTAAGAGTCAAGATATTTTGCAGACGCATCGACATGTCCCATAACACGTATCGATTTTTTCTGCTCTGTTTTAATTAAATTATTAATCATTTGATCTAATCAAATAAACATTCTCTAATTTCTTTCCCAAGGTATCCTCCTTTAGTGGCATTAAAAGTTTCACTTCACGATAATAATATAAATATTCTGGATGGAATTACGTAAATAATTTTTTTCTTAATTTCGTATTAATTCAATGGAAAAATTGTTTTTGAATTGAAATTACGTGGATAAATAAATGCTCAGGCATACGGGGATTATCCTATCCCTTATTCGATATCTGTCGGTGATATCTTTTTCTTTTTTTTCCCTTTCTTTCTTTCTTTCCGTCTGTTTTTTTTTTTTAATTTTTTTTTCTGTTTTTTTTTTCTTTTTTTTTTTTTTTTTTTTTTTTTTTTTTTTTGCCAAAAGCGTGGGAATTCACAGTTCGCACAGTTTTTACGTCGAATCGGCGGAATAATTGAATCGACGAGGAATAATTGAATACGAGAAAGAGGAAAGGGAGAAAAGGAATATTTAAAAAAGAGTAGAAGAGGGGGGGGGGAGGAAGAATAAGTGAAGAAAAAAAAAAAAAAGAAAGAAAGAAAGAAAAAGAAAAAAAAAAAAAGAGGAAAAGGAAAACAGCGAAAAAAAGATGGATTACCTCGATTTCGAAGAGAATTGAGAAATTTCATTGGACGAATTTTAAATGCATTATCATTCTATTCGCCTTTATGAATTTGTAAATTATTTATTATATAGTTATTATATATATATATATATATATATATATATATATATATATATCAGGCTGGTAGTTACCTGTAATTAATGCCGTTAAGCGAATACCGTTCCATTAATTGCGATACGATCGCCATACCATCACGACTCGTGGTTTATCCGTCGCAGCAATTAGCTCCTGGGAATGTGACGATACACGTGCACATATCGATGCATTAAATCGTTATTGGCATAACGCTCGACGTTCTATTTTTTATTGTTTTCTTTATTTAAATAAAATATATTGTTAATAATAAGACGATATAATCAGTGCAAATAATAGTGATAATATAAAATAAATAAATATATATGAATATATCGAATGAATTCATTCAAAACGATTTCTTTATTTTTACAATGAACATACATATATATATATATATATATATATATATACGTATATGCATTTATAATAATAATTATTAACAATAAGTATGGTAATAATCATTATGGTTTATATAAGTGAAGAAAAATGCAAAAGAAAAAGGAAAGGGGGAAAAAAAATTACAAAACAGCGTGCAATACTTTGAGCCGATCTTTTGATAATAAATTTATTCGACAAAGATATATATATATATATATATATATATATATATATATATAAGGGTATAAACACCCTCGAAAACGTAACAGTACTTAGTGTGATGGTAGAAAAGGAAAGAAACGTGTTAAAGTATGTCTGTATGTGTGTGTATGTGTGTGTGTTTGTGTGTGTGCATGCGCGTGGTGCCAGTTAAGAAAAATAGGCAAAAGCTGAGGGTAAAAGCATTTTTCTTGCGTATTCGCGCGTATAAAGGTGCTCACGAGGGTGCTCGTGCGTAAGAGATCAATGTGGGCGCACGTGCCATGGAAATACGAAAGAGTCAGAGAAGAGAGAAAGGAAGGAAAAAATAAAATTGGAATAAAAGAAGAAGAACAAGAAGATGATGATGATGATGATGATGATGATGATGAGGACGGAAGAAAGAAAGAAAAGAAAAAAGAGCGGGTATGTTCGAACAATGGTAGATTATATTACAATATGAAATATATGTGTATGTACACTTGTACATATACATATATTTTTTGTATATGTATGTACGTATGTGTGTGTGTGGGTGTGTGTAAACGTGTTTATTTATGTGTGTAATAAAAAAAAAAAAAAAAAAGAATTAGGGCTCGTTAAAGAATCACAACATATATATATTATAGATATTGTCGATTTAATGATATAAATTTAGGGTATAATAATTTTTCCTTTGGATTAATATTTCTCTAGATTAATATTTTTCTTTTGTTTTCTCTTACTTTCTTTTCTTCTCTTTACTTTTCTTCTTCTTTTCTTTTTTTCTTTTTGTTTTTTATTTCTCTTAAAAACAATCAAAAAGTACGAAATAATTTATGGTTACGACAATTGAAAATAAAATCGATCTATCAGAGGATCGACTAGTGTCTATGCATAAATAATATAACAGACTTATAAATTAATTCGTATCAACTAATTGTATGATATTAATTAAGCTCGAAATGAGTGTACATACTAGTAATGTTAAAAAATAAAATACATACATATACTGAAAGAGATACTTCAGAAATTTAGACGTTTATCAGGCACATCGATACGAATCAGAAATCAATATTTTAATATTTTAACGTATGGTCATCGTGTATTAATTAAAAAGCATTATTAAATAAAATTCAATATATATGAATTTATCTATCTATCTATCTATCTATCTATATATATATATATGTATATATATATAATATCAGTGATATCTCTAGAAGAAATTTGTTCATTAACGTACACAATTTCACAATTTTCTATCTCACGATAAAAGGAAAGTGGATTGTCTATTATCGAATACTAATGAATTTTGCGAAATAAAAGCTATTAGAAAAATTAAAGAAACCTCTCAAACTTATCAAACTTTCATTACTTAATAATAATAATAATAATAATAATAATAATAATAATAATAATAATAGTAATAATAATCTGATAAAAAAAGAATGCACAATACACGAAGAGAACATGTACGGAAGAAGTGATTTGAGAAAACAAAAAAAAAAGAGAGAAGTTACGTATATACCTGTATAATAATAATAATATATTATTATTATTATTATTATTATTATTATTATTATTATAGATAGTAAGAGTGAAGATTAAAGGGGAGTGGGATTAAAAACAATTTTATAATAAATATATTAATGAAATTCAAATGAAATTCAAACGAAATCGTACGATACACGAATAGTATTTAAGAAGGTTGAATGGTTTAAGACGTTGGTGCGAGGAAAAAAAAGGAAAGGAAAAATGGAAAAAGAAAAAAGGAAAATGAGAAAAGAGAAAAAGTTCACTTTCTTGAATTAAATCTTAAAGCTTAAAGTGACGAGAGAGAAAGAGAGACAGAGAGACAGACAGACAGACAGACAGACAGAGAGAGAAAGAGAGAGAGAGAGAGAGACTAGATGTAAATGTTACGATACGAAAACGTTTATTGGTGAAAAGATGAGTTAAAAGAGAAAGAGAAAGAGATACAGATAGAGAGAGAGAGAGAGAGAGAGAGAGAGAGAGAGAGAGAGAGAGAGAGGGAGAGAGAGAGAGAGAGTAAAATGTGAATAACTAGAGATAGTAGAGAT
>NC_062205.1:2266518-2269018 GCF_912470025.1 Vespa velutina
GTTCGTTAGAAATTCGTCCAAAAGAACAAAAAAAAAAAAAAAAAAAAAAAAAAGAGAAGAAAAAAAAAATGAAAAAAAAAGGATAGAGAAGAAAGAAAAAAAAAAAAAACGGACATTATATCGTAATACGTAGGAGTAATTTAATTTAATTCTTAGGACGAGTCTGATGTATATATCAGACTATATATATATATAAATATATAAATAAACTCGTGTTTCCTCGTCGTAACTTCGATGACACACCCCACTACATTCAGAGTGAGCTTTTACGTAGGCTCCTTTTGCCAAGAAGGTACTGCTGAGTTATCGAGTTATATCAAGGATCACGGAAGAATGCCTCGCGGAAGGTACTCTTCCTTATTCTGAATAAAACAAGGACCAAGAAAATGTACGTAACTCCGATGTATGGTATGCTACGTAACGTTACTTTACTTCACTTTACTTTACTTTATTTTACTTTACTTTACTTCACTTCTTCGCGTTGCGCGCATGTATCTTTTGCCATGGGTACGCTTCTTCTTCTTCTTCTTCTTCTTCTTCTTCTTCTTCTTCTTCCTCTTCTTCCTTGTCTTTTTTTTTTTCCTTACGTACTTTTTGTGTTTCTCTATTCGTTTCTCTCTTCCTTTCTTTTTTTCTTGTTCTTTCTTTTTTTTTTATTTTTATTTATTTTTTCTTCTTCTTCTTCTTCTTCTTTCAACGTCATAGAAAACGTTCCACAGGTAATATATATATATATATATATATATATATATATATATATATATATATATATTTGTTTATTTGTTAAAATATATTTTGTTTTTTTTTATTCTTCTTTTTTTAAATCTTACATACAATCAATATGAATTCGTCCATATCGAACTATTCGATTATTAATTTCTGCGGTATTTTCTTTAGCTTTCCTTTCTTCTCGTTTCTGTATTTTCTTTCTTTCTTTCTTTCTTTCATTCTTTATTTATTTATTTTTTTCTTTTTTTATCGTTCGCAAGGAATAAAAAAAAATGAGATACTTCCATGAATATCAGTCACGTGTTTCGTCTCGTTAATCTGACAGAACTTATAAAATTGATAAATTTATTATAAAAAAATTTTAATATTTCATTGTATTAACGTACATACGTATGAAAAATATTTTTCGATTGATAATACTCTGATCAAAATCATTTGAAATTGGATATATATATATATATATATATATAAGATTTGTCTCGAATGAGATAAACAGAAAAATAAATAAGAAGGGTTGAAAGAAATCTTTAATAGTTGTAGTAGTTAATGATAACAATGAAGAAATTTTATTGGTAAAAAAAGATCGTACGAAGTAGATATAACTATGTCATTGATTCACATAACCAAAGGGAGTAATAGGTAACCCCAATTTACATTTTTATTTCTATTGGCTTCTTTCCAGAAACATCACGAAACGTTCTTCGACTCTCTCTCTCTCTCTCTCTCTCTCTCTTTCTTTCTCTCTCTCTCCTTCTCATTTTAGACATCGCGAATGTGTATGACAACGACGTACATATATTCATACTTTAGAGTATCACGCGATAGATAAATATAAATTATACGTTCTTATACTTAAAACAAATAAATTATAATTAATCGAATTATTATCGATTGAATTAATACATATATATATATATATATATATTGATTACACGAAGGTTATTTATTTACAAGTTATTTATTATTTATAGAAGAAGAGAGAGAGAGAGAGAGAGACTATCGTCTAGTTTACGAGTTTATATAAAAAATGAATATAATTAATATTCTTATTCATTGATTGCATCAAATGATTGCATGAATGATCGTACACACATATTTTTTTCCTTTTTTGTTTACGTCGACGATCATTTCTGTAATTATAAATATTTCTTTTTTTATTTTTTTTTTTTTTTTTTTTTTTTTTTTTTTTTTTTTTTTTTTCGTTATTTCATTAAAGATCAATGAAAGGATTGAAACGATTAATTAATTTCATCGAAGTTTCACAGGCGATAAGATTTGGTTTTTTTTTTGTGTTCATTTTTCTTTTCTTTTCTTTTTTTTTTTTTTTTTAATGCATATACGTACGAACATATTTTATGATATATAATTTCAAACAAAATTATCAGTTATTTCCAGAGTGACGTTTGTTTTAATATTTTTATTATAAACGTATTGACGTTAAAATATGTTGTACAGAAAGAAATGAAAAGAAAAAAAGAAGAAAAAGAAAAAAGAAAGAAAGAAAGAAAGAATGAAAGAAAGAAAGAAATAGACGTACTTAAATCATAAAAGTGAAACTCATAATCAATTGAATATGATCGATAATTAAATAAGTATTTATCGTTTAATCGTTAATTAATTTTTATTACTCATAACGACGTGTATTTATAAAACGAACTTAATGTAATTTTTTACGAAATGCAGCCATAACTTAATATATATATATATACTTTCTTCTTTTATTTTATTTAATATAATATCTCTTAATAAATTAAATATAATATCAAAATAA
>NC_062205.1:2274018-2281518 GCF_912470025.1 Vespa velutina
CATTTAATTCGATGAATAATAATATTGTCTCAAATCTTATCGTACGAATTGAAAAGCATCGTAATTGACATGAATTCATACTATTTTTATATTTTTATCTTTTCTTCCGTTTAAGCGAAAAATTTTATATATATATATATATATATATATATAATCGATTCGTCTGTCTTTTTTGAGAAAGTTAAAATGACATAAAAAAATTTCTTGAAACAAATACATATTTTATAAAATCGTTAAAACGATAATGATTTAATGTATTTATTAAAGAACTCGCGTATTAAATATTATAAGTTGATCTTAAGATTTTGACATTGTAACAGATATTATTATTAAGTAAGAAATTATATAATGAAAAGAAATTAAATAATTCTTCTCGCGTGGATTATTTCATGATTAACGTTACGTTAAATTCGCAACGTTAATTTTAATCGTCATTAGACATCGGGACTAAGATTCCTTCAACTTTGAACTGTCTAATTAAAGAAACAAAAAAAAAAAAAAAGAAAAAAAAAAGAAAAAGAAGAAATCATATCAAACAATTCGAACAATTCGTTTCACCACATCGCTTCTTATAATTCGTCATACAAATTCATTTTCCTTTCGATTTGACATACTTCATTAGATAATAATAAAACGTTTTACGTGAAAAGGCCGTCGTTCTTATCACCGTCGACGAGAAGGGGGAAAAAAAAAAAAGGAAAAAGAAAAGAGAGAAAAGAAAAAGCAAAAGAAAGACAATAATCTTGAAGGAAACAAATTCAATTGGCCGATTATGATTTCTCGACACGAACCAGATAGAGACAGAGAGAGAGAGAGAGAGAGAGAGAGAGAGAGACGATCTTGCGTTTAACAGGAAGTATAGACGAAGAAGGTTTAAAATTACTATGGCGGCTTTTAGAAATTCGAGTAGAGAGAAGGATAGCTCTCTGGAGACGCATAGCATAAGAGCCAAGCAAGTAGATATAATAGAGTAGTAGTAGTAGTAGTAGTAGTAGTAGTAGTAGTGGTAACAGCAGCAACGGTACCAGTAATAGCAGTAACAGCAACAGTAGCAATAGTAGTAGCAATAGTAGTAGTAGTAGTAGTAGTAGTAGTAGTGGTAATAGTAATAGTAATAGTAATAGTAGTAGTGAAGGACTGGCGGCGAGACGACGAGAGCAATCCAAATCGTCGGCACAAGGACTGGCTCGAGGTCAGCAAGCGGCGCCTAACGCCGGTTGATGTCCTACGACGGATACGACACTGGTAATAAAGTGTGTGTCGTCGTTTAGCGTACCCAGTGAGAACGTCGGTCGAGCGATAAACTCAACGTTAAACTCCGTAAACGTAACTCCTGGCAGACGGGCATGTTAAACCGCGGGAGAGAGAGAGAGAGAGAGAGAGAGAGAGAGAGAGAGAGAGAGAGGGAGGATGGATGGGAGGGAGGGAGGGTAGTGCTTTAACGATAAAAGCTTCCTCATGAGAATGAAGAAAATTTCTAATGGGTTTAATAATGGACGTATTCTTTGATTATTCATATCAAAAGAATATCCCTTTTTTCTATCTTATTATCTAATCTATCGACAAATCGACAAGATTCTTTTAATCGTATTTTGTATATATGTGTCCGTCTGTGCGTGTTCTGTGTGTGTCTATGTGTGTGTCTATGTGTGTGTGTGTGTGTGTGTGTGTAATTTCTTTCCCCGTTTTCTTAGGTGATTTTTTTTTTTTTTTTTTTTTTTTTTCATTAAGTCAAAGATAAAGAAAAGTAATGTGACTTTTAATTGCTAAAATTAAACTCATGGAACGAACGAAATCTCTAATAATATTTCATTTCAATTGATTGTTTCTAATATATTTTTTTATTTACGTCTAATTGATTGATATTTGATATAGTATCTTTTTTTTTTTTTGTTTCTTTATTACCCTATATGCATATATATATATATATATATATATATATATATATATATATAATGATAAAGTTTACGATATATATTTATGATATATATTACAATATACAACGTTTTTATTTTTATTATTCCTCTGTTTTCTTCTTTTTTCTTCTTCTTTTCTTTTTTTCCTTTTTGTTTTATTATCATCATTCAATCTTTTAAATGCAAGCCAATTATTAAATTAAAAGAAGAACAGAAAGAAAGGGAAAAGATAAAGAGAGAAATTTTTTAGGAAAATATTTTTAATATTAATTTTCTTACGTTTCAAATAAATCATCGCGTGTTCGTGCACGGCAAAAAAAAATGTATTTTACGTAATATATTAAGAGAAGGAGGAAAAAAGAAAAGAAAAAAAAAAAAAAGAAAAAAAACAATAGATATTAGAAAATCGTTAAGTGATTTATAGACGTCGAAATTTGAACGAATTTAAGCTACTCATTCTCGTTCGTTCGTACGATCGACATTTTCTGTTTTTAAGTGTCAAAAAAAAAAAAAAAAAAAAAAAAAAAAAAAAAATGAAAAAAAGAAGAAAAAAAAAAGGAAAGAAATGATCGAACTAACGATTGAAACGATTTGGCATAAATTCTTTCTTTCTTTCCTTCTTTCTTTCTTTCTTTCTTTCTTTCTTTCTTTCTTTCTTTCTTCCTTCTTCTTCTCTTTATCTTTTAATTGGAATATAACTATCAAAGTTATCGATAATGGAGAATGGCAATATGATCGATCGACGTAATATAATTACGTTACAATGGTCTACATTACATTATCATCGGTGTTATCGTGTTCGTTTAAGAAATCGAAGAAATTAATGCAAATAAGTAAGAGCCAATTGATAAAACGTGTTTTTAAAATAAAATGAGGAAATTGAGGATGAACGAGATGGCATTAAGTTTTCGCGAGATTAAAACAATGAAATGTAATTTCTCGTGGAAAGTTTACGGGGCTGGTGGGGTGGGATGGGGCTGGGGGGAGGGGAGAGGGGTTGGGTTGGAGGGACAAAACGGGAGATCTCATTATTCTCGGCACTTCGATAATACATATTTCGAGAGTGGCTTCAGACTTCCTTATTCCACTTTTCTCTCTCTCTTTTTCTCTCTCTCTCTCTCTCTCTCTCTCTCTCTCTCTCTTTCTCGTTTTCGTTCTCCCAGTCGGTTTTCTTCCTTTTGGAATAATCTCAACTTGAGTAACCTCGTAAGCAAACAGCCGACGAGAATTATTATTTCAGGACCTCTGCTAACAATCGCTTTGCCTGCTCTACCGTTGCCGCCATTTTGTATGAATTCATTCAACGTTCCATACTAACACCTTCCCCGTTATTTAATTATTACGTTAAGTCGCCCCGATATTTCCTTAATCCACCACACCATCCCCATCCCCCCAATCCCAAACCCATTCCACTTAAACCCTCATCCACGTTTCTCGTATTGTTTATATGATCACAATTATAAATCGATCCCTATGTAATTATTTCGTTAATCGATTAAGAGCATCGTACGAGTACATAATATCGAATTCTTTTTCTTTTGTCATTTCTTTTCTCTTTCTTCCTTTCTTTCTTTTTTTTTTTTTTTCTTTTTTCTTTCTTTCTTCCTTTTGTCATTCTTTCTCTCTCTCTCTCTTTTATCCCTCTCCCCGATAATGAAATACGATTGAATTAATCACATTGATCTTCGGAACAAACGAATTTATATATATTATTTATAACACAAACATTTTATTTATACATATATATATATATATATATAAATAATTAAATTTGTAATAGTTAATGAAAGATCGAATTAATTTAATTCAATCTGATAGTTTTATTACTACAAAAGAAAAAAAAAAAGAAAAAAAAAAGGAAAAATAATAAAATTTCTTTTTTAATAATAATTTCTTTAAATTTAATTTCTCTCTCTTTCTCTCTCTCTCTCTCTCTTTATTTTTTCCCCCTCCCTTGGAAAATTCCAATCGATGAAACGAATGACGAATGGACCGGATCGACGATCAACGACGATAAATGAAGTTAAACCGAAGTTGCGTTGATATTTTCAAGCTTGCAATTTTCAAGACGAGAAAAAGAGTAAGAGAAGTTATCTGGAAGCATAGGAGCGTAACGTTGGAATATCCGTGCTTGGTCTAGACGAGGACAAAGGACAAAGGACAAAGGAGAAAGGGAGGTGGGTTACATAGAAAAAGTATAAAGTATAATATTACGGGAAATATCTCTCTCTCTCTCTCTCTCTCTCTCTCTCTCTCTCTATCTCTATCTCTATCTCTCCTTTTATCTTTCTTTTTCTCTCATAAAATCATCTCACATCAGAGAGAAGATCGTTTTTCCGATAACCGTGGTAACTACCTACAACACTTATTTCTCTCTCATCTAACTCATACTCCATTTTATTATTTATCTTTTCCAAAAAAACAATATAACAACGATAATAACAATAACAATAATAATAATAACAATAATAATAATAATAATAATAATAATAATAATAATAATAATAATAAAGATAACAAGGAGATAAACGTTTATCTAACTTTTCAACTTGTTCGTTATCCTTCCTATTTCATTATCTCCTTCTAACGTTCTCTTCCTTTCCTTTTCATATCCCTCTTTCACTTCTTCCTTTTTATTTTTCTTTCCTTATTTTCCTTTTTCTCCGTCGTCGTGTTAAATCATTGTGAAAAAGCAAGAAATTCAGTAAGGAAACTGCTGATAACCATAGTTTCATCGTTTCAAGCACCAAAAGTTTATGGTAATTTTTGTAATCGATCGAGGTACGAAAAGAAACACGAGCTAAAGAAAGGAAAAGGAAAGGGAATAAAAAGGGAAATAAAAGGTGATGAGGAAGGGACGGGAGAGGGGGGGGGGAAGGACTGAGGAGGGGAAAAAAGGAAGGAAGGAGTGGGATAAGGAAAAAAGGAAAAAGCGGGGAGGGCCTGGAGAGGGGCTGGGGAGGGGCCGAGGGAAAAAAAAAAAGGGAAAGGAATGGGGGATAAAAGTTGAAGGAAGGAACAACGATGTAGAAGGAAAAGTATCGGATAAAGGTTGCGGAGAGAATCCTCGAGGCGTTCTAGAGCGTCGTTGAAAGCTCGCGTGGCTTCCGCTCGTAGCTTCAAGACTCACCGTATAATTTCAAGCTTTTACTTGATAAAATCTTAAAACTACTTGCTTTGTCCCTTTTCTCTTGGTTTTCTCTCGGCACTCTCTCTTTCTCTCTTTCTCTCTCTGTCTCTCTATCTCTGTCTATCTTTCTATCTTTCTTTCATTCTCTCATTCTCTTTCGAAGTTACGAAGACCGTTACGAAAACTTTCGCCAAGATACACCATATCGTAAATGATTAAAATAATTCCATGACGTAACAGTGATACTCGAGTTTTTCGACTTTGGTACTATTTCAAAAACACGAATAATTTCCAATTATTTCTCTTTCTTTCTTTCACATTTTTCTTTTTTTTTACTCATCTCTTCTTCTTCTTCTTCCTCTTCTATTACTACTACTACCTTTTTTCTTTTTCCCTTCTCTTTTTCTTATTTTTATAAATCCTCCGTTAATCATACGATCGAATACACGAAAAATATTTTCTTTTATTGACAGAAGGAATATTATTACAAAATTTATTTCATTTCGACCATTATCGACAATAATATCGTCCATTTGTTTCTCTATATAATAGATTAGAATCATTTTATCGAGGAATACATTAAATACATAGAGTTGTATGGGATTACGATTGGATTCGATGTTAAAGAAAAAATAAAATGAAAGAATAATATAAAATTAATGGAAAGGAATTGGAACGTTCGACTTTTATTATTTACGATCGATCTATAATATACAGATAACACGATTCGAAATATCATCGACCTATATACATATATGCGTTAATACAAACACACATAGAGAAAGAGAGGAAGAGAGAAAGAGAAATAAATTTATGGTTGCTTGTACAAAGAATAGAATCTTTATGAAATTTATATAATATATGTATGCCAGTTTTACCCCCACAACCATCAACCTCCCATCACCGACCACCCTATTCCCGCCACTATCACCCCTTCTCCCTTTCGCCATCTATTCACATATATCTTCAGTACTATTTGTATATATCGAGAAACGATCGTTCGCGTTCTCGCACGAATAGAATATATTGATAAAGATACTGATAAAGAGGCATCGTATTATGGTGATATACATCATAAGGTAAGAGTTGTCGATAGTTGTGTATCGACATAATGCATATATTCCAGTCGATACTTTTTACCTAACCCTCGAGGAAGTTGTCGAGTGAGAGCTCTCTTCGAGGATATCGTCTATCATAGATATAAATGTGTGTGTGTGTGTGTGTGTGTGTATGTATCCTCCATTTTCCCTGGTAAAGTCTGCCGAATCGAGAAACGAACTTATTTTATTTTATCGATAGATGTTTAGGACATCAAAGAACGGTGAGAGATCCCTGCCTTCCATGGAAGCAACGAAACGTATTTATATAGAGCTCACCCCCTTGAACCCTAACCTTCCTCATTCACACACACACACATATACATATATACATATATATATATATATATATATGGATGCGATGATAAATTCACCTCCGCCATAGAACCCTTTTCTTTTCTTTTCTTTTTTCCTTTCCTTTTCTGGTCTCCTTTATTTTATTTTATTTTATTTTTTCTTTTTTTTCTTTTCTTTTCTTTTTTTTTTATTTTTTTTTATTCTTTCTTTTTTTAACTTCGATTGATCATCCTTGCGCGTGTTCACGATAGAAACGTGAAAAGGATTAAGAGAGAGACAGAGAAAGAGAGAGAGAGAGAGAGAGAGGGGGGGGGAGGGAGGGAGGGAGAGATATCGAAATAATGAAAAGAAAGGAAAGAAACGAAGAAATTGATCGAACTATCGACAACATTTGCTTCGTGATAAAATGGAGTAAAGTATGTATGATAAATTAAAGGAAACAGGAAAAGAGAGAAAGAGAGAGAGAAAGAGAGAGAGAGAGAGAGAGAGAGAGAGAGAGAGAAAGAAAGATAGCGGATATGATAAAAAAGAAAAGATGTCAACTCTCTCTCTCTCTCTCTCTTTCCTCTTTCTCTCTCTTTCTCTCTCATGTTGAGGTCGAATATCATATTGGCGCTCTTCCAATATCTGTACATTGTGCGCAATCGAGCCGGACAAGAGAACAAATCCAATCCATTTGGTTTGACCCAGAATGTCGAATTTGCCGTACGTTCGGTGCGAGTTCATATCGAAAGGCCTTTAACAGCTGTGCGTACGCCCGTGCGCGCGCACGCGCGTGTATGTGTATGTGTGTGTGTGTGTGTGTGTGTGTACGTATGGATGGGTGTGTACTCGTGTGAACGACCATCGGCTGGAAACTGAGCAAATTACCAATGGATACGCATTAACAATCCGACGAATCGATTTCTGCTTATCTGCGTTCCCTTAGATCTTACGAATTCGAAGTAGCACATTATCGATAATTTCAAACGTTATTGTATTTCTAATATATGCATATATTATCTACGATATCGGGAGATCAAAAATATTGGAAAAAAAAAATTGATCGATGTTAAAAATG
>NC_062205.1:2284018-2289018 GCF_912470025.1 Vespa velutina
GAGGAGGAGGATGAGAAGTGGGGGGGTGCAGAACTTAATCGTTAATCCCTTTTGTGCGTTAAGTTTTCGTAAGCTTTGTTAAACTTTGAAAAGGTCATATAGAAGTAAGAGAACGATGTTTCTCTATGCAACAAGCAGGAACAAACTGGCAAATAGTAATACGTTAAAGTACCAAGAGTAGACATAAATTAATGGCATGTACAAGACGTTCATATTACGTAGTAGACTAGTAGTAACACCGTGGAATATAACGTAAATCTACGTTCATATTGCTCAAAGGGTTAAAGAGACGCGTATAAGAGAGAGAGAGAGAGAGAGAGAAAGAGAAAGAGAGAAAGAAAGAAAGAGAAATAGAGAAGAAGTAAGAAAGAGATCTTATTTTTCCAAACAAAGTATTTCAACACCAACCAAACTAAGGTAGGTAGAGTTGCCTAAACTTGGACGATTATTAACGTCCAAGGTACGTCGCTAGATCGTAAATATGAAAAGTTGTAAAGTTTAAAGTTCCTTCAAGGAATGCACTAGTTCAGTACATAGATATACTCACACGCGTACATATATATATATATATATATAATATATAATATATATATATATGTATGTATGTATATACATGTATCAACATCCAAACGCTTAGGCGTTTACTCATGAATTATCTAATTGGAATTCGTTTACCTTGAAAATAAACTTTTCAACCAACCGATCCTCCCTCATCTCAAATCCCCTACCCATCCCATTTCCCCTTCCTCATCCCCTCTCGTCAAATTCCAATTTCTTTCTTTACTGAGAAATAAGTAATGCTTTTGACCGAGATTTACGAGAGCTTAGTACGTTCCTATTATATCCTTGAAAGATTGATCGTGAAATTGTTAATGTTCTTTGTTTTGTTCTCCTATGGAATAATTTTGTGGATAGATATGGAAAGAGAGAGAGAGAGAGAGAGAGAAAGATTTCGATAACGTCTGTTTCGAATTGCTTCGAATCGTTTCGAATTTTTCTTTTTCGATTTTTCCATGATTTTCTTTATTTTTTCTCATTGCGAGAAAAATAGAGAGAGAGAGAGAGAGAGAGAGAGAGAGAGAAAAACGAACTAGGATAATTGAATGAACGTATAATTTCAGATAATACAATGATCAAAATAATTAATAAATATCTAACATGAATTACACGTTCCCTCGTTCTTGTTCCCCATTATGCTCCTCAAACAATCTTCTTTTTAATCCCATTTGTCATTTATCATAATATCCCTCTTTTACTCTTTCATCGTGCAACTCGAAACTTTCATTGGCCTGATATCTTTTCTTTTATTTCCACTTATATTTCTACTTCTACTTTTTCACCTTCTATCTTCTAATCTTAGCTTCTTGACGACAACAAGACAAGACTCTTCTCACTCTCTTTCTCTTTCTTTCTCTTTCTTTCACTCTAAATACCTATCTTTTATCTTTCGATTCCGCGTACTCGATTCTCTTTAGAAAGACGAGCTCTAATTTCCGCTTTGAAGGAGTAAAGAGAGAAGGCGGTACTTTTGGTCAAACTTTCACGAAGGATCCTCTCGAAACTCACCCTCTTTGTAAGGAGTTACCGTTGGCGCCACCATGGCGTTCATTCCCTTTCCCTGTATCCCTCCCACCAATCCAATCCCACTATTTATCCTTCAACTTTTCGTCTCTCGATCCTCTCTGGTAACATTTTCCTCATTGTCAGATATTTTCAGATCGTTCTTTTCATTTTCTTACAGTTCTCTTTCTCTCTTTCTCTCTCTCTCTCACACACACTTCCAATCTCACCCTCAATTCTCATACTCATATCACCTTCAAAGAATGACTTTTTGAGATTTGATATAAACGTCTATCATTCCCCGTTTCTCTTTATACTTCATCCAATAGTTCCTTTTTCATGTTATTTCGATGTTGTTTATTACTTTTGATTTTATACAATGTTTGATTTCAAAACTTCAATCTTTCGAGTATATCGTTAATTTAATGTCTATTCATTAAAGATCGTATAAGAGGTAAACGTATTAAACGTAAATTGATAATTTAACGTTATTAAATTAAACTAATCGAAGACAGAACATCGTCCATTTAGAAGTTTCTAAAGGAAACTTTCTAAACTATTAACCCTTTGTACGTTGATTGTAAATAATAGAGATAGAGTGAGAGAGAGAGAGAGAGAGAGAGAGGGGGTGGTCTGGATATTTTCTTTTTTATCCCTTTTTTTTCTTTTGTTTTTCATTTTTCTTCGCTTGTTTGTTACTTTTCTTTCTTCGTTTTTCTTTTTCTTTTTTTTTCTTTTTTTTTTTTTTTATCTTTCTTTCTTTTGGTTTTTTTTCTTCCTCTAAAACATCAAACACGCACAATAGAAATTATTTCGACGAGAAGTCACACGGAAACAATGAATTAGAATTGATTGAATTCATTCATAATGATAATTAAAAATTTTTCAATGATTTATTGTAAGGAATTGATTTATTTATATTCAATAGCAACGTTCGTTGAATCAACGAACATGATTAAAAATATCATGTTCGAAATATTTTTTTATTTTGTCATATAATATCGTATTGTTTTTATTGGTTTTAATCGATTAAGTTATGTCAGAATATTCTTTTTAATTAATTTATATTTACATCAATAACGCAACCACTGGTATCTTTTATTGGATATGTTTAATATTTTCCATTGTAATAAATAACACACACACACACACACATACAGAGAGATACACATACATAAACACATTATTGTATTTTATATCGAACAAATGTTTCATGTATTTGTTATGTTTAATCAGATATATAAATAAATAAATAACGTCGTATAATATATTTATCATTTTAATTGAAAATTTTAATACTTTATACTGTAGAAATGAAGAAAGAATATATATATATATATATAAATATTTTTTAATCAGAATAAATAGTATATCTTATTGTAGTTTTATTGGAAAAGATAAAAAAAGGAAAGAAAATATTTAAATATTCTACGTTTATAAATAAACGAGATTGATATTTTTTCGTATTAAAAATTACGACATATTATTTATTAACCAATCCAAACATTATTTACATATAACATATATATATATACATATACATATATATAAAAAAAAAATATATATATATATATATTTAGATACATATATAATTTAAATCAAAACAAAATTTTCTAAAGGGATTACAATCAATGCAATGATCATAAACAACGTGACAATAATTCAATCATAATATATGTATATTTATTATATATATATATATATATATATATATATATATATATATATCATATGTAACATAGGAAATATTACATTAAGGAATGGAACGAACACATATAGGGTAAGTTTAGAGTGAAGAGAAAGACAGGTTCAGGTTCAGATTGGAAACGGCAGATTGTGTGTGAATGTATACGTGTACGTGTACGCGCGCGCGTATATATACATATATACATATATATATATATATATGTGTGTGTGTGTGTGTCTCGTGCAATAACAGTAAACGAGGAAGCACGCAACGCGCGGCCGCCCTCGTTTCAAATGCAGATCACCGGGAAGTGGCACTGTGCCTTCATTTCCGGTCCCTTCGAGCGATTCGGCTCGGTGGCGTTTGCTTGCGAACGAATTCGGGTTCACGAACGTTCCCGTCCTAAAACCAACATTGACGTCGACCTCGTTCGCCTTTATCGATGCCATTTTAAATGGAAATGCAACACCGAACTCCGCAACGGAACACATCGTAAAACTCGGTGATCCGTTTCGGACTAAGTTCGGATCGTCAAGCTCGGACCATGGTGGTAGAACTTTCGATTTTTTTTTTTTTTTTTTTTTTTTTTTTTTTTTACATTGTCCTTCGTACCAAAGAAATATTTTTTCTTTTCTTTCTTTCTTTCTTTCTTTCTTTCTTTTTGTTCTCTCTTTTCTTTTCTTTTCTTTTCTTTTCTTTTCTTCTTTTTTTTTTTATGTCCCCCTTGTACACGCTCTCAGCACGAAACTATTTCGAAAATACATATTATCGAGAATTAAATTGCTCAAGAATATTGTTTATTTTATTATCTATACATGTGTGTGTGTGTGTGTGTGTGTGTGTGAATTGTATTCGTTGTGCAAACGCTTCAGAACTTACGTAATTCAGACTTGGCACATAAATTTTCTTTCTTATTAACGTTTATCAAGTATGTGCTCGTTTATTCGCTACTGCTTTTAATCAGGATCTTATAGTTGTATAGTTCTTTTTATTAAATTATTATTATTTTTTTTTTTTTTTTATTTGTCCTCTCTTTCCCTCCTTTCATTTTATTTATTTATTTATTTTTTTATTTTTCGCTCAACGTTTTACCCCACCTTAAAATGTCTTATAAAGCAGAATGGATTAGAGAGATCATTCGAGCGTTTATAATATGCGACAAGAAACCAATGAAATTATAATATATATATATATATATATATTTTGGCAATGTTGTCGTAAAGCTCGTTAGGTAGAACGTTTTCTTCTAAGAAGGACATTATTTTTTTCTCCTCTTTCTTCTTTTTTTTCTCCTAGCCCTCTCAACGTAAAGCCAAATCTTGATTAAAACGATGACATACACTTTTGAAAGAAAATTTATACGCTCGATTAAGCACTTCGTTTGAAATCGTTATACATAAATAAATACATACATACATACATATATGTATACATAAATTTTTGGAGAAATATGGACATTGTATTACGTTTTCTTTTTTTTGTTAACGTCGATGGAAATTAATAATAAATCTTGAAGACGTATAATAAAAATTATCGTAAAGGACAACGAAAAAGAACTAATGATTGAACTAAAATAACAATAATGTCAGTCAGATGAATGAAATTGAAAAAAGAATTGTTTTCCTTGACTTAATCAACGACGATTTATTTATTTATTTATCTTTTTTTTTTTTTCTCCTTTTGTTTTAAAAGATCCACAACCGTACGACGAACGAAGAGCAAGATCTTCGATATTATTGTACGTCATCTTTAA
>NC_062205.1:2294018-2296518 GCF_912470025.1 Vespa velutina
CTAGTTAAAAGCAAAACGATTTATCGTTCGCACGACTGAATTTAAATAATTAATGATTTCCAATTATTATTATAAACATTCATACGTTATACGACGTAAACGGAATAAAATGAATTAATACTTAAACAATAATCTAATTGTTGAAATATTACATAGCTCGTAGACGTTCGTTAAATATAAAACAATTTTAATTAATTATTTCGATGTATTGTTAATTAAATTTTCAACTTCGGAATTTCGTTGCCTTTTTGCTATATCGTAAACAAAAAAAAAAAAAACAAAAAAACAAAAAAAAAAAAAACAAAAACAAAAAAAAAAAGAAAGAAAACAAATTACTCGATCGACTTTGATTGCCAGCAAATTAATTTTCTTTCGTATCAAACCTTGTTAAAATTAAAATATTAATAAATTTCCTGAATTTTAATAATTATATTAAATGATCGTGCATATAACATAATGTAATCGATTTAAAGTAAAAAAGGAAAAATATTTAAAAAGTTAATTTATTTATTGAAACGTCAAATAGTGATACGTACCTTGAAATGATTTCATTAAATATAAAATAATAATATTTATAAACGTTATAAATTATTTTCGAAATTTGAATTTGTTCCCTTTTGCGAAATCTTTTTTCTTCTCTCTCTCTCTCTCTCTCTCTCTCTCTCTCTCTCTCTCTCTCTCTCTCTCTCTCTCTCTCTCCAACGAAAGTTCTTCGATTAATCGATGAATTTAAATTATTGATTGACTGACTTGTCGTTAGTTGGCAAAGTTCGACGTTGAATTTCTAACTTAAAGATATTTCCTTCGATCTGACAGTTTTATTGACTTACAATTGGAATACGACAGGATTACAATGGACACGACGGATTCACTTTGTTTATCCTTTAGAGTACTTCCTATGAATTAGGTACATAGGTAATTTACCTAACAACGCTCTTGACATCACCCATATTTCCGTCTCTCCTTCGTTGTAAACTTCACTTGATAATACAAAGAGAAAGACAGAGAGAAAGAGAAAGAGAAAGAGGAAGAGAGAGAGAGAGAGAGAGAGAGAGAGAAATGTACATTGATCATATAGAGATTAATCAAGATCTAATGTGTTTTGTGTTGAAAGAAAATAATGTTAATCTATGTTATTAAAAAAATTGAACGAAAAAAAAAAAAAGGAAAAGAAAAGAAAAAATTGTTTAATAGACAATTGATTTTTTTTTCTCTATCTTTTAAATAATATCGATACGAACCGTGAAAAGTTCTTAGATTTTTACGATTATTTTTTTTTCTTTTTTTTTTTTTTTTTTTTTTTAGTTCGATTATTATTACTCGAGATATCAAATGAAATATTAAATTTTGCAAACTTTATCTTCGCAACTTTTTGAAAAGGAAATTTCGCCCATTTTCGAAATGCCTGTTTGCATTGAAAGAAAGTGATTTAGAATAATAGAAAAATTTAGAAATAGAATCCATATGTATATATATATATAAATATATTATTTTTTTTTTTCTTTTTTATTTTTAATTTTTAAACTAAACGATACGACGTATGAAAAAATTGTTGGTTTATGATCGAACATGATTTATTATATTAAATAAAATTTCGCAGATAAATACGTAATCATTGAAATGAAATTTCGAAAGTTTGCACCTGATGATGATTTTTGAGGATTTAGATAGAGATAAAAAAAAAACAACAACAACAACAACAAAAATAATAATAACAACAATAAGAAAACGAAAGAGTTCTCTACGAATGGTCGAGCAAATCAATTCAAATCGTTAATTATTACATTTATCGAACAACTCGACGACATTTAGATGGAGAAATAAAAAGAATAGAAGAACGAAGAAAAGAAAAGAAAAGAAAAGAAAAGAAAAGTAAAAGAAAAAGAAAAAAATTATCACCACTTCAATTCATTTCGTCAAATTTATTTAAATCTCGCATTATACAAGATAAGGCTTAGAAGCAAGGGCTTCGATCGTGCGCGTGCATTTTTATGGTTTCATTATCGAGTGTTTACGTGGATAAATAGTTACGTGATAAATAGTAAATAAGTAGTAATGCGCGCGTCATTGTGCACGCAATGCGTATGCAATAATATTAGAAAGAAAATAGAAAGAAGAAGAAAGAAAGAAAGAAAGAAAGAAAGAAAGAAAAAACAACGAAAAAGAAAAAAAAAATAGAAGAAAAGGAAGAAGAAAATGAGGAAAGAAAAGAAAAGAAAAGAAAAGAAATGCGATAGATTTAATAAACGATAAAATCGAAATATTGCAAAACGCGATGCACATTATGATTACAATACTTGTAGTTATCTTTTTCTTTATCTTTAGTTTCTTTCTTCGTCACACACACACACACATACACACAGACAAATACACAGACAGACAGACATAGACGCATACACGCGAAACAAACATTCTTTCGCTTTCGTTTCATTCACAATCATAATGTTCATATTTTTTTTCGATGATATCGATACAATTATTGTTCGTAAAATAACATTGA
>NC_062205.1:2301518-2304018 GCF_912470025.1 Vespa velutina
TATATATATATACACATACATAAGTATACACACATACACACACACACACACACAAACAAACAAATATATATATATATATATATATACACATACGTGCTTTTTTTTATTCTATAAATCGAAGAAATAAAAGTGTAAGTATACGTCTAATTAAATAGGACAAAGATAAGATAAAAAGAGTATCCATCTCGAATTATTTAATTTTAATTTAATTTACTCGATCTTCGGTCCTTAACGTCGTCATATCGTCGTCGCCATCGTTATGTGATCGTCAATGTAGGGCCCAGCCGATGGTATAGTTGCGGGAAGCCCTTCCCGTGCGGCATAGGCGATCTGTGAAAGAAAACCGTAGAAGGAAAAGGGTTTCGTCGAATGGTTATAAAAACGAACGGCGGTGGTGGGGGGGGGGGGGGTGTGCGTGTGTACTGTGCGATACGGCATAAGGAGTTTAGATTACAGGGAGGGGTGATGGGGGGAGGGATGGGGGGAGGGATGGGGGGAAAGGACGAGAGGGTGATTAGAATTTAAAGGGCATATGGTACGCGAGAGGACAATGTTTTTTTTTCTTCCTTTTTTTTTTTTTACAGTGACTTAGAATTCTTTTTTTTTTTCTTTTTTTTTTTTTCTTTTTTTTTTTTTAATATAAAAATCGTCAAATCGCAAGAGAGACTTTTCGAATGATCGATCGACCGACACATAACGAACATTTCTTTTTCTTTCTTTTTGTTTTTTTTTTTTTTTTTTGTTTTTTTTTTTTTTTCTTTTTTTCCTTCCCTACATATTAATTAACAACTATCAACGATTTATTCGTCCGCATCTCGTTATCCATTCGAATCGTCTAATCCGATCGATTATGCGCGACACGCAAATTTATTTACATTTTCGAGGTGATTAAAAGCGAGAAACGTTAACGAGTCATAGACCGTGATATTACAAAATCCCGTTCCGTTCTTTTTCATTGGGATGTGTTCATTAAAACGTTAATGACCACGTTCGTTAAGGAGGAACACAACGCATGAAGACGAGCGCGCGTGAGAGATTCATTCGTTAGAAAAAAACTTCTTTTTTCCCTCTCTCTCTCTCTCTCTCTCTCTTTTACGTTCGATGAAAACGTTCTAATCAAGTATCCTTCTGTATCCTTTCATTGTATAACATATGAGAAAAAGAAGAAAAAAGAGAAAAAAAGAGAGAAAAAAAAAAAAAAAAGATTTAATACAAAGATTACGTTGCGATCGACATAGGGATAAATAGAAAGAGAGAGAGAGAGGGAAATGCCTCCTGGAAAAACAAATTAAAGAAAAAAAGAAAAGAAAAAAGAAAAAAAAAAGAAAAAAAAAAAAAGAGAGAACATAAAAAAGAAAACGAATATTTTCAGAAATGTCTAAAAAGTAAAAGAAGACAGACGTTGAAAAGAGAGTATGGAAATTCAAAGCATGCAGAAAATAAGAGAAATTAACGTAGAGGTATAGAGGGTGGGCCATGAAAAATAATTTGCAACGCGAAGCTCCTTTCGAAACACGTAGCTTCCTCCTCTCGTTGCATCTCTCTCTCTCTCTCTCTCTTACTCTTTAGTTTTCTTTTTTGTCTTCCATTTCTCTCTCTCTCTCTCTCTCTCTCTCTCTCTCTCCCATCTTTTTTCTCTTCCCTATCCTTTATTTTCTTTTCCTTTTCTTCTTCTTTTTTTTTCCTTTTCGCTTTTTTCTCCTCTCCTTCTTTCTCTTTTGTTCTTGCTTTCGTTCTTTCCTTTTCTTGTTTTTTCTCTCTCTCTCTCTTTTTTTTTTCTTTCCTTTTCTTTTCTTTTAATTCATTTTTGTCTTTTCTCCTACGGTCTCATCCGGTCTTGGCACGACCGTAAAGTGAAAGTAATTAACGTGCGGTAGTATTCATCGTCAAAAACATTGCATCGCCCAGCGATAAAACACTTTATTACGTAGGATCTCGATTTACGTGTTTCTCCCATATATTCTTAAATATATATATATATATATATATATATATATATATATATATATATATATATTAATTTTTTGTATAACATATCTGCAATATTAACATTCATATTAACCGTCGAGAGAGAGAGAAAAAAAAAAAGTAAAGAAGTGTGATCAGACGTTATCTTCCTGTTTTTTTTTTGTTTTTTTTTGTTCTTTTTTTTTTTTTTTTTTTTTTTACATAAACCTCTCAATTATCATTAGGAAATCACTGATAATATATATTTCAATCATATTTATTATCTATAATTTAAATTCATTTGAATGAAAATTATCTAATCCATTTACATTCAATCGAATTTAATTAAACAAATTCCATGATACTATTATTATTATTATTATTATTATTATTATTATTATTATTATTATTATTATTATTATTATTATTATTATTTGTCCTTATACAAAATCATGTTAATACAAAAGGAAAGAAAAAAAAAGGATGCGACCATAGACAGGATGGATCGAGCAATTAGAAAAGCACTAAATAATTTCCATTATTTTCAGGATTT
>NC_062205.1:2309535-2324535 GCF_912470025.1 Vespa velutina
AGAGAGAGAGAGAGAGAGAGAGAGAGAGAGAGAGAGAGAGAGAGAGAGAGAGAGAGAGAGAGAGAGTTCCGGTCATTGAAAATCCTCCCGTCATTTTTTTTTTCCTTTTTTTTCGATTCTCGAGTGACTATTTGACAGTTCAAACAAAAGAAAAAAAAATATTTAAAAAAAAAAAAAATATATATATATATATAGATAATAGCGCTTTATGCTCGAACTATAATCCCAACTGTGATGAACTTTCCAACGAATTAAAAGCTCGATTAACTCTAGAATCGAAAGAGAACTCTTTGAAAGAGATTTTGTATATATATATATATATATATATATTTTTTTTTTTTCTTTCCTCAAATCGAAAGGACAAGAATTTTGATCGACGACAGGAACGAGAATTCGCGCGAACGATAAAGTTGAAAAGGTCGAGATGGAATTTCTCTTTGACGACGATCAAATGCGACAAGCTTGGAAAGAATTTTTCCGATCTTTTTTCTTTTTCTTTTTTTTTTATCGTTCCTTTTCTTTTGCTTTTCTTTTTTTTTTTTTTCTCCCCCCTTCGGAACGATTACAAATCTAACTTTTCAAAACGAAAGAAGTACTTTTAACACGTTTCAAATGTTAATTCAACGAAATCTTCTTTATCGGACAACAACTACTAAGATATTATCACGCTAGACAAATTTGCGTGTGTGTTTAATTAACGCGTCAGATCTTAATCTTTGAACCCTTTCTACAAGGCACATCAAAAACCTATTTCAAAGTTTATAGTTCGGCTGATATGCTATTCGCCGAGTTTATACACTTTCGATTATTTTGTGAGTTCCCGAAAATGTCTGACGAAATTTTCTAACGTAAGTTAGAATTAGATCTACGTATCTACGTACGTACATTTTTCTCTTCGATCGATTGAATATTAGTTACTAATCTTCTTTTCTTTTTTTTTTTTTTTTCTTTTTTTTTTTTTAATTTCTTTTCTTTTAAATCAAACATTAAAAAATAAAAAAAAAAAAAAATAAATATATGCATGTGTGTGTGTGTGTGTGTGTGTGTGTACGTGTGTGTGTTTCTATGTACTCTCAAATCAGATGCATTTTGTTAGTTAAGCTACATCGAAACTGTCAATAGCATTTATTATATTAACGTCGAGCAGATTAGATAAACTTTGTATAATGTTATTAACTATTGCGTAGTGATCTGTATTTTTTTTTTATTATTATCGTTAAAAAAAAAAAAAAAAAAAAAAAAACAAAAAAAGAAATAAATAAATAAATAAACAAAAAGGGACGGATAAATAGAGATTTTATTAACACGTATAGGATCTTTTTGATTTCCATGGCGTTTCAATTTTATACGATAGGAGCACGTGTTCAATGCAAGATCGCGATATTGTAAATCAATTTATTTTTCTGATATTTGATTTAACACCAAAATCAACATTCCTGAGTTTAACTTTGATTTCGTTCTTTTTTTTTCTTTTCTTTTTTTTTTTTTTTTATAGGAATCATACGAGCAGTCTAATTTCGCGTTAGTTTATCCGTAGATACAGATGAACGAGTAAAAAAATAAGAAAAGAAAAGGAAAGAAAAAAAAGAAATAGTTCACGAAAAGACAATGCATTAAGATCGAAATAATATTGAAACGATACAAAATGATTCGTAGATCTTGATTTTCAAGCGAAAAATCCGATTCATTGCTATAAAACAATGAGCTTTATAACTTTAAAGTGATTTACGTAAAGGATATCTATTAACATTATTAGATAATATTTTAACATATTACGTTATCATTGTTTTCTATTTTTTTTCTTTTAATTATTTAATTATTTATTCGTTTATATCATTATTATCATTAAACGGCTCGTACGATGAGAATTTACCGATAGCGAGAGAGATAGATAGATAGAGAGAGAGAGAGAGAGTTCGATCGAAAATAAATCCAACAATATTTTAAGGTATTATTTTCAATGATAAAAAGACAAAAAAAAAAAAAAAATAAATAAATAAATAAATAGAAAGACATTGCATGATCACTACGAAGTAGTTTAGAACAATAATACTGTTCGTCTTGTCTAGCGATAGAAAGAAGAAGAAAAAAAAAAAAAAAAAAAAAAAGAAAAACAGTAAGAAAGAATGAAGAAAAAAAACTAAAACGAAAACAAAAAAAAAAAAAAAAAAAAAAAAAAACAAAAAAACAAACAAAAAAAAATATGTATATATATAAATAAATAGGCGCAGCCCACTCTGCCGATCGATTAGCAAACAGCAGGCAGCTACCTTTCATTGAATCAAGGCAGGTTTCCTGTGGTTCATGTTAAAGAATCTGAACTGTAGCCGCAGCGTTAGGTCTTTCCGTACTGTTGGGAAAGAATAGGTATCATAAGTATATATCGCAGTTATAAGACTCTCATAAGAGTCCTCTTTCTCTGTCTCTTTTATAGGGTAGTACATATGTATATGTTTGTGTATGTGGTGTGTATGTGTGTGTGTACGTGTGTGCATGTATATATATGCATAAGGGTGAACATAGTATGCATATGTATATATACATATATAATATATATATAATACTTTTTTTTTTATGTATGTATACGTGTGTCACCTAATTACATACGTATATACATCTTTCTCAAGATATAATCTGAATAATAATAATAATAATAATAATAATAATAATAATAATAATAATAAATAAATAAATAAATAAATTTTGTGAGGAAAATTTTTTAATACGAATTAATATGATTCGTCATTAGATTTTAATTGGATCCAATAATTTCTAATCGAATTACATTGTGATTTTATTTTTTTTTTTTTTTTTTTTTTTTCTTTTTGAACGTTTTCGAAGAAAAAAGATGGAGAAGAAGAACACAGAAAAAAAGAAAAAGAAATAAAATAAAAATCTAGATGTATATATGTATACATATATATATATATATATATTGCGTGGGTTAAAGGGTGACATTCACCCTCGAGTTTAAATGTATCCTGTATCCCTGAAAAAACCAGACAATTACAACAGAGACACTTATGTTACAACAGTAGATATGTAGAAACCTTATCGGAGAAATAGTGAGTGGGTGGAATGATTGCGGGGTAGAAGTGGGAGAGAGGGGGGGAGAATAAGGGGCGGGCGAACGGTAAAGGATCGTCGAATTATTATTAACAATATAAATGTAATTCGATGATAAATCCTTGATAAATTTGTCCCTTGTATAAAAATTCATCCTTCCTTCAGCCCCTCCCATCCCACCCCATCCCACCCCATCCCAGATCATGGAACATTTTTGCGTGCATGTCGTTTATTATTATACATGTATACGTATGTCAGTTACAATTGCCAAGAGCAAAATAATTAGAAGATCTAATAGAGATGAATTGGAATGATGAATTTAAAATGCGAGCGAAATAAATAAATGAAAAAAGAAAAAAAAAAGAAAAAAAAAAGAAAAAAAAAAATAGAAGAAAGGGAAAAGAAAGGAAAAAAGACAAATTGTGAAAATGATGCGTGCACGAATATGCGATTGCATGATTAATGGATATTATCGTTAGTTCAATAAACGTATACGTTAACAATAACATTGGGCATTTAATTGATTTATTCTCTGATGATTATATCGGTTTCGAAAAAAAAAAAAAAAAAAAAAAAAAAGAAAAGAAAAAAGAAAAAATAGAAAAAGTTTCATCTTCGATCGGACAGGAGAGACATTACAAGAAAGACAAAAAAATAAATAAATAAATAAAAAATCATATATTACATAATCAATATGCATGTGTACAAACAAATCGCAAACAAATATACAAATATAATGTGACAGGATTCTCATCTCACCTCATCGCAACCCACTAATCCCACCGACCCCTCCCCCCACCCTTCTGGATCGAAAACATTTAAATTAAAATTATTTCCTTTTTCTTATAATTTCTGATTAAGACGTAAGACGATGTGATTTGGGCTGTCATACGGTAATTATTCATTCAGGGAATTATAAAAACTTGCAATCGATCGGTCACGGGTTAAAACTCGATGCATCAGGCACTTTTAAATAATAAACGAATTGTCAAAACTATGGGGCGGTGGATGAGAGTAAGGGCATGGACATGGACGTGGACGTGGACGGGGTTGGGGGGGTGGATAAAAAAAAAAAAAAAAAAAAAAAAAAAAAAAAAGAAGGAAAACAAAAAATAAATAAAATAAAAAAAAAAATAAAATAAAATAAATAAACAAATCGCTTTTCGTTCTCAATTGTAATTTATCTTATTCTTTACTCACTGCGCCGTGTCAGCGCTAGGCACGATTTTTTAGAGCATCTACAGGAAGAACGGTGAATGTGTCACGACCCGAGCCGATCGCTATGACCTTAGCGCGTTCCATAGGTTCCACACGACAGACTGGCCAGACAAATATATTTAATTAATGATTAAAGCTCAATTACAAACAAAAAAAAAAAAGAAGGAAGATGTTTTTTTTTTTCTTTCTTTTCTTTTTTTTTTTTTTTTCCTTGCCCCCTCCCCTCCCTCGACTCTGACATAATATAATATAAAACGCGTATAGCACGAGTTATCGGATGATCATCGATACGACGTAATAAATTATAAAATACCAACTCGATCGATATTTGATATATATCACCGTTCAAGAATTTTGATTCGTCAACGATTCGTTTGTTTGATTGTGATAAAGCGAGGACAGATGAACGATGAGAGATATTAATGAGCAAATTAAAAAAAAAAAAAAAAGAAAAAAAAAATATTGAAAAGGAAGAAAAGAAAAGAAAAAGAAATAGAATGTAAAAAAAAAAAAAAAAAAGCATGCAATTGACTTTAAAATGATACATTATGATACGTTTGCGTGTGTTCAACGTCCTAAGTGGATTAAAATGATTATATATGATTATATATGATTGAAGATTTTGACCTAGAATATATATCTTAAAAATTTACCAATATCTTTTTATATACTGTATTAGAATGTATATAATTTAAAAATAATGTTTAAAGATTAAGCAATGATATTAAGAAAGAGAAAGAGAGAAATAAAGAATGTTAATCAACCTCATCCCCATATTGAATATGAGAGGTATCAATTTGTATTATTCACGTATGTTTTACAATATAACCACCAAAAAGGTTGATTCGAATATTTGGATTATTGATAAAGCGATAATTCATAGCAATTTATAGTAAACATTGTTATTGGATTTTTCTTTTTTTTTCTTTTTTTTTTTTTATCAAATCTAACAAGGCCAAAACACCAAAGCCAAAAATTAATATAATAGCGTTCAATATCAAAATAATCAGAATATGTTATGGCTAATCTTCAATGTTTTTGCTAAAAGTTAAATAGAATTGTTCAAAATTTATTCTACCCTCTCTTGTTTTTTTTTTCTTTTTTTCTTTTTCTGTTTTGTTTGATTTCTAAAGATATACAGATATCTAGGTACAATATCTTTTGATATAAAATGATTAGAATCAATTGTTTGAAGAAAATCTTGATAGAAGAATTTATAGGTGTTTTCTTTTTTTTGTTTTTTTTTTTTTTATATATATATATAATTGGACGGTCACACTCTAGGGTTATCATAATTACCTCTCAATGTCACTAACTAGAAAAATAATGAATGAATATAGCGGGATGATTGGATGAATAGTGATTTGCTAATAAAGCGCTACGTGAGACTACGAAGCAGATTAAAAAGGCTTAGAAGCATTTCGTCATATGGTCTCCACTGTTCCCCATACAATTGCTCCCATCTAAATGAAAAATCAATAATTTCTTTAACGTTGTCGAAACAATATATCTCCTTTAGATATCTATGCACATTTTTAATTTTAATATTAATAATCAATTACTCATGTCATTTGTACAATAACATTGAATTTTATATTGGCTTAACTGCAAAACAACAGATTTTATAATTCTTCAGATAAAATGGATACAAATCAAATTAAATACAACATACATATATATATATATATATATATATATATATATATATATATATGTGTGTGTGTATGTGTGTGTTGGTTATATATAAAGGTCAGGAGGATCTATAAAAATGATAAAATTAACCTGCAATAAAACCTAGGAAATTTTTTTTTTTTTGTTCAAAAAGTGTCGCTTAATCGACAACACGCAAGACCTGATTAATATTAACAATTTGTACAAAAAAGAAGAAAAAAAAAAAAAAAAAAAAAAAAAAAAAAAAATAGAAAATAACGGTATGAAAAAAGATTAAAAAATAAATAAATAAATAAATGCTATTTATAAAATGATTTGTAATATTAACTGAATTATAATTTACTTACTCCTATCGATGTTACGTTGTAAATGTGCAGCAACGCGATGTCTAGCATCATTAAACTCAAAGTGAAGTCCAAGTCGTAATAACGTTGGATTTTGTTCTACCAATTGTGTGATTTCCATTTCAATTTTGTTACCCAATACTTGTGATCTCTATAAAAAAGAAAAAAAAGAATATATATATACATATATATATATATATATATATTTTACAAGTGAGATTATGTTTATTCAATTTTTCATTCATTTTTATTCAAAGAGATTGATTCTATGTATTACCTGATTGGAACATCGGAATTCTTCGATCGATTTGGTCTTAAGAAGAGCTCTAATGAGCCTCACTATCACAGGTGGGCTTATAAAATTTGTCTCGACGCAAAAAAAAAAAAAAAAAAAAAAAAAGAAAAAAAAAAGAAAAAAAAAAGAAAGAAAAAAGTGAAGTTTTAAAACGAAGCTATTACTTATTTCTAATATCACTAGAATTTATAATATATATATATATATATATTATAAGTGTACATACTTTAATACTCTAAGCGTAGAGTTCTTTTCCATGGCTTCTGCCAACCTTTGCGTTGTTTTATCAGTAAGTCCAACATTGGTTAAACTTAATGACTCAAGATGCGTATTTCCTTCCAATCCTTCAAATAATTGTATAAATTTCTCATCCGAGATATTCTATAATGTAATATAATAAAACAAATGTAATATTATAATGCGATTGATATATTAATATTATCATATTAATATTAATATGATATTGTACGTGATAAAAATTTACTTACTTTAATATTATTCCAATTTAATTCAGTTAGGGAAGAATCATCATCTCTAACTTGTTTGATAGTTGCATCAACGTCTGTATCATTAG
Source organism: Vespa velutina (assembly GCF_912470025.1). Taxonomy (NCBI): domain Eukaryota; kingdom Metazoa; phylum Arthropoda; class Insecta; order Hymenoptera; family Vespidae; genus Vespa; species Vespa velutina. The sequence goes on from NC_062205.1 coordinate 2,316,704, forward strand.
GTGGTTCCATTGGATAAGGCTTTGGTTGACTAGCTTTTGTCACTCCATCCCAGCCCAATCCCACAGGCTGTCCAGAATTTAATAAAGATGCATGATATTGATCCTGATTCATCATAGAGTGGAATCCAAGAATTGCTATATACAAATGTAAAAAAAGTTTTTATATAAAGTAACGTTTACATATTTAAAATAGATTGTCACAAATTGTCTGCGTTATGTCATATATTTACCTGCAAGATCAATAATCTCTTCTTGAGTCGCATTAGATAATGCTTGTTCATATTCATCGCCAAGATCTATAGCAATTTGTTCATCTGCCTCTTTTTCCTTTGCGCTTTCCTGAGACGGTGGGATCCACTGTAAATAAAATAAAGTAATTTTATATTATAGCTGTAATAATTCATCGGTAATATAAATTTTATCAATCTAACCTTTTTTCCTCTAATAACTCCAGGTACATAAGGTTTTAATTCTGGTCTATCCGGTGTTTCCAATGCTTGTTTATTAATGTGTTCGATGAGTTTCTTTCGGTTAAGTGGCCCTGTAGGACTCTTGTCGCATTCATAGCTGCAACGCTGTGATGGAGGCATAAAACTATCCTAAAAAGTAATATATATTTTTATATAATTTTAAATTATCCAGTTTATAGATATACACACAGACACACACACACACACACAGAAACAGACACACACACGCAAATACACTATGAGACAATGAAAAATAAGTCATATATATATATATATATATAAAAAGAAAAATTATAAAACGCATGCAAAAGAATTGTAAATATTGTTTAATACCATACGAATCTTTAGATCTTACATCTGGATCAACTTCCTTGGCAAGTATATTGATTTCTTCCTGCGTTAACTGTGCCAGCAATTCATCCACATCAACATCTTCATATTCACTTAAATCCTTGCCGTATAACTTGGCTGCTGTTGTCATGGTGGTTGTTTTAGTTGATGCTGAAGTCTGAAAATTATCCCATGGACGTTGATCAACTATTGAATGCTTACGAGACATCTTTACACCAAGGTTTATATTCCAATTCGTTTATAAATCTTATCTTATCAAAAGGTTGTAATAAAAAAAAAAAAGAAAAAAAAAGGAAAAACACACATACAGAAGAGAAGGAATAAAAACTAAGAATAACAATAAGCTATCACTGTCAATACAACTAAACTGATAAAACTATTTTTTTCCTTTTTAATCAAAAGAGGAAAAGAAAGAGAAAAAAAAAAAAAAACAAAATTTGTAAAAAGTCATTAAATAAACACTTGTATTGGACTGATCTTATAAATATCAAGTCACTTTTGAAATTAACCGGCTTAATTATATCACAAAATAGAAAATATTTTCTATGAATAGAAATAATTTCAATGAGAAAATATTGTTTCCTTTTTAAATGGATTTGATGGAACAGAAGGAGGAATAAAAGAAAATGAAGAAGAAAGAAAGAAAGAAAGAATGAATGAATGAATGAAAGGAAAAAAAGTCGAAGAAATCTTAGGAGCCGTATCTAAATGACAGTACACTAGTTGCTAACGACCGAGAAACTAAAGCGTTAACTGTTGTCCGTGATCGAGTCTGATCGGTGTATCGACAATTAGAATTTAAATTCGGCAAATGTCCAATACGGCTGATGCCCTTTGACCCAGATAATTTCAGATCGATTTTCATTGACAAGTCGGTTGCCAATTTGGCAGTTGATATTTATCGGAAGAACTATATAAACGTACGTACGTATATATATATATAAAGTAACTATATAACATATTACTAGTGTTTCGTGAAAGATAAAATACATACACAAATATATGTGTATATATATATATATATATATATATATATAAACTTACGGTCGTTTGAATTTCTTACGAATCTTGACCAATTATAATACAATTGAATAAAAGTTTTCACGTTATTGTTATATCACTGTGATTTTGATCGTTCGTACGTAAAACATATAAATAAAGGGAAATTTGTGGATAATTGGGAGAAGGGAGGGAGGGAGAAAAAAAACCTCGCCCACTATTCACGAATAGAGATCGTAACAACTTCACTGACCACTCGTCAGTCCACCGATTCTGGATGATTAAGGCAGCGCCCTTTGACGCTTACAGTACGTTCATGGAAACAACCAACGGCTTAAGACAACAGAATGAATAACGACGACCAGTCAAATATATATTAATGAGAATATTATTTTACATTATTTTTACAATATTATCGAGATAAAAATATATATATATATATATATATATATATATATATATATATATATATATATGTATGTATGTTACTATTAATCATATGATCGATTTTCGATTAAATATCTATCGATTGTTTACCATCGATATATATATATATACATATATATACATATGTATGTTATATATATATATACATATACATATATATATTTATATAGAAATCTTTTCAAAAGATAATCTTCTTTTTAAATCGAAGATATATTATAAACTGAATATTGATAAAATAAATGGATGGAATAAGAGTTATGACGAATCGACTCTAACTAGAGACACGCTCTCGTATTCATGACGAAAGAGAAGTTACTGCGCGTAAGCTCTTGCGCAGATATTGATGCCGCCGTCGTTCATTTTACGGCGGCAATTTCAAATGACCTTTTCCTCGCGATCGATGATGCTTCGCGTGAAATCGTTCGAAAAAAAAAAAAAAAAAAATAAATAAATAAATAAAAGAAAGAAAGAAGAAGAAAAAACCTTTCCTTCGTAATAATATCACCATCATCATTATTTCGTACGATATAATTATATTATATCGTGATATATTGATTTATAAAGGTTAAAGAGAATAAAATCGTGTAAAAATTAATTGCATTATATATATATCGCGTTGTAATAAAAAAAATTTTGACGCAAAGGGATTTAATATTTCGAACTATTCTTTAAAATTTAACAACTTAATTCATATATTTATTGTATTCTAATGAATGTATGTTTCTATTGTTACGATTCCATTCAAAATTCTCTTTCTTTCTTTCTTTCTTTCTCTAACTGAGAGTGGCGCCATTTTTTTTCTTTCTCCCTCTCTCTCGGTCTTTTTTCTTTTTCTTTTTCTTTTTTTTTTTTTCTTTCTTTGTTCGACCCTGAAACGAGAGACGAGAAGCGAGCGATGATTCGATGATTTAATCAGAAGCGAACGTTGGCGGGTCATTTCTCCTTCGTCGAAACCTATAGCTATTAAATCCTATTTAACTGGTAGCCTCGTGCTTTGACATAATCGGTCTGATAAATCGATGCTCCTCAAGGTTAACTTAGAACGTAACTATTCAACGAAAAGGGGGACATTAGCCAAAAAAAAAAGAAACAGAAACGGCAGAGAAAGAGAAGAAGAGAAGAAAGGAAGAGAGAAAGAGAGAAAGAAAGAGAGAAAGAGAGAGAGAGAGAGAGAGAGTTAATAAAGGGAGAGTCGTGATTGGATAAAAAAAATGGGGGGGGGGGGGGGGAGAAGAAAGATTACTGAACTTTCATTCTTATTTTTCCTCTCTCTCTCTCTCTCTCTCTCTCTCTCTCTCTTTCTATTTCTATTTCTCTCTTTGTTCATGTATCTATTCACTTTCTGTTTGTTTCTATCTCTTTCTCCTTCTTTGTCCTTTGTCTTTGTCTTCTTCTTCCACCTCTAATTCTTCTGGCATTTCCACGATGTCCGTGGTTTTGATTAGATAGCTCTCGTCGTTTTTGTAGCAACAGTACTAGCGGCGACAGACTCAAAAATAGATCGAAGCCTCTCCTCAGTCTGGCACATTACCAACAGTCTATACTTGGACATCGCCGCGCCATGATTATTTATAGCGAGCACGAGCGCGGCCACTGGCCTTCTCGCGAACTAACTAACCGGCACCTACGAAGATTGTAGAAGAACAAGAAGAAGAACGATGAAGAAGGGGCGGAAGAAGAAGAAGGGACGGAAGAAGAAGAAGAAGAAGAAAACTGATCCGCCGCCCGTGACCTAGGCCCGCATTAATAATGACTACATCCCTGTCGGATTTAAATTTTATCTTTCCCGCTTCACTTTCAAGATACCTTCTTTTGTTTCGTTTTTTTTTTTTCAACGGAACAACGAACGCATCGTTCGGTAAAATTTAACGATCGCGATTTCGTGATTAGTATTGTAACGTAAGTAAGTAATTACGTATTTAATTTAATACGTACGATCGATATAATCGTTCTGTTTTCCTCTTTTTTTTTCTCTCTTTTCTTTTTTTTTTTTTTTTTTTTTATATCCTTTTATATATTTCGAAGACGCTATTTCGCTTTCTAAGACGCGATTTTTTTTACATTTCGTGCAACTACGTTTATTTATTTATTTGTCTTTTATTTACTTATATCTATGTGTACATATATATGTATGTTTGTATGTATGTATGTATGTATGTATGTATGTATGCATTTAGAAATTAGAACGGAACGGAAGGTGGATATTAAAACGGTCGATATAATTTTACGTGACTTTGTAACGTCCTAGTTGTAACCAGACTAACTAAAAGAGGTTAGGAAATGTATATATTATATATATATACATATATATATATGTACATATATATGTATGTTTGTATTTACAAATTTTAATTTGACAAATGTAAAATCTTTCTTTTCTTTCATTATTTTTTAGGAAATTATACGTCGAAGTTCAAGCAACACGTAAAGAAAATAATATCTACGAGTAAAGTGAGTAACGTTTTCATTCATTTCTTTTTCTCTTTTTGAAACCATACTGCATATATATATATATATATATATATATATATATATATATATATATATATATGTGTATGTGCACATTTCCAATTACACACACACACACACACACATAGACAGAGCAAATGTGTTTTCTCTTTCGAGGAACAAACTTCGGTCAAAGTCTTTTTACTTCCTATAAAAACATTAGATTATCGTAACCTAACTTACGAACATTAAGCCCAGGTATAATTAACGTATGACTATATATATATATATATATATATATATATGCATCAAGAATGAAATATGTTTTTTGTTTGTTCATTATTGATTGTAATATCAAAAAAAAAAAAAAAAAAAGAAAAAAAAAAGAAAAAAAGAGAGAGACAGAGAGAAAACGTATCTACGCGATAATTAAGATTTTCTTTATTTTCTTTTTTTTTTTTTTCTTTTTCTCTCTCTTTTTTTTTTTTTTTTTTTTTTCTTTTTTTTTCCCCTTTTGCAAACGAAATATCTACTTTGTTTTAAGATCGAATCGATAACGTCGAATGTATTGCACTTTGATATATTTAAAATGCATATTTTTTTTCTCCCTATCTTTCTCTCTTTCTTTTTCTTTTTAATCGTTCACTCTCGAAACAAGTTTCACGATTCGTTGATCTGTAAAGTTGGTTTACCGGAATGGCCAGTGAAAAAGAGGAAGAAAAAAAAAAGAAATTAAATATGTATGTATGTACGTACACACACACACACACATATATATATATATATATATATATATAAACTTGATGTGCAGAGTTTCCACGAAGAGACTGAATGATCAAAATATAGATTTCATTTCAGAAAGTAAGAGCGCATCTTTACGTTTATTAAATCCATATAGAAAGTCGTTGAAATCAAGGCTCGTAATATTTTTTCTTTATTTATGTATGCGCATAAATACGTGTTGATCTATCAGTGCTAGTTGGATTATAAGAATGTGCATAAGATTGCACCTAAAGAATGAGATTAGATATTTCGCGTTAGAAACGCTCACAGTTTTTATATAATTACGATATATAATATATAATATTGTTAATTATATAATTAATAATATTATATATATATATATAATGTTATTAATTAAATTAATTTGTTTATTTAATAACGGATTAAACTCGATGAAATTTATTTAACTAATCTTTAGGAATTAATATATTTTATATATATATATATATATATATATATATATATATATATATACAATTTGATCTAATTTTCATTGATAAATTTGATTGATCTAATAAGTATTTATATATATATATATATATATATATATATATATATATATATATATTTTTTTTTTTTTTTTGGATTTTAGATCTTAATAAAATATTAATATCTAAATAAATAAATATTGATGTTTATCTAGATATTAAATAATAATAATAATAATAATAATAATAATAATAATAATAATAATAATAATAATAATAATAATAATAATAATAATAATAATAATAGTAATAATAATAATAATAATAAAGGAAGAAAGATAAAAAAAGTACTATTATTATTTATTCAGATATAAAATAGTAATGTAAAAATTCTTAGATTACTTATTGTTCAATCTAATAAATAACGAATATTGTAAATTTGTTTTTTTTTTTTTTTTTTTTCTAAATAATTGAATTGACTGGACAATTTCAAAGATATATATATATATATATAAATAAATTTAAATCAATAAGAAGATTTGATATTTTCAGAATGACCAAGTCATGCAATTTTATTCCAATCACTATCATGTTTGATAGTACAATACATACATACATACATATATAGATACACATATACATGTACGTATGTATTGTTTGTATGTACATACTCTGTGTATTTTAAAAGTCAAAACCATGATTTTTCTTTCTTTCTTTTTCTTTTTCTTTCATTCTTCCGGTTTATTCTGTGAGCTCTTTATCCTTCTTTATTTCTTTTCTTTTTTCTCTTTCTCTCTCTTCTTTTTCCAGTCGGCCATAGCGTCTCCTTTAGTATGTGGGTGAGTAGGATGAGAGGAGAGGGAGGAAAGGGGAGAAGGAAAACTAATCGCCACGGATTTATTAGAGGTTAAAGCCAGTAACGATACATCTGCTCGCGAGATCGTTCTCTCCGAAATAAATACATAAAGGAAAACGTTTGGGGTATTCTGTATGTATCCTCCATGTTGTAGAAATGAATGAGCACTAAAAATATACATCAACTTTTTCACAGGGGCCGCGTCGGACATCTTTCTTTTTTTTTTTTTTTCTTTTTTTTTCTTTGTTTCTTTCCTTTTTCTCTTCTTTCTCTCTTTCTGTCTTTCTTCCTTTTTTTTTATTTTCCTTTTTTTTTTTTTTATCATCATCATCAACATCATCGTCATCATCGTCGTCATCATCATCATCATTCACATCTGTTCTCTCGTTTTTAACAAATGAAAGAAAGAGAAAAACAAATGGCACATTGACTGTCAGTTATAATCAATGTTTTGTCATTCGTTAATAGCAAATATTTTTTTCCTTTACATCTCGGGGTTACATAGCAATTGCAAAATTAATGCATAGCCAAAGTGTTGCAATTGGATGGATCTAGCAAAGTGCGTAGATCTATCTCGTTGGTTATTTGAGGTCATTGTGGAAGCATTTATTTTCAAGGCGTCATTCCAACAAGATCCACGCTTCTTCTTCTCTCTCTCTCTCTCTCTGTCCTTCTTTTTCTTTCTATCATATTCGTTATTATTGGTAATTGACGCAATAATTTGCAACCTACACGCACATGTGATTATTATAAACAATGTCAATGAGAATTATATAGCATCAAGGCGATCGATAGAAATAAACTTCGAAGGTATCGAAGTTTAATATTGACTACTATATAAATAATTCTCCTCTCTCTCTCTCTCTTTCTCTCTCTATTTATCTATCTATCTATCTATCTTTCTTGTTTTTTTATTTCTTTCTTTCTTTCTTTCTCTTTCGAACGGAAAACGCATCAAGAGTCTTGCACAAAAATTCACGTTACGTTATCGGCAATGTAATTTCGTTAATATATAGAACATATCGAATTAAACATTACAAAATGATAATG